>NC_142441.1:77711515-78014545 GCF_059453495.1 Arachis ipaensis | reverse complement strand
TTTATTGATTCTACTGAGATATTGCTGCTGAAATTGTTAATACCCATTTTTGGATTGAAATTAAAGTTATAATTTGTTGCTTGGTATTGATTTTTTTATGCTTAACATTTGTGAGTACCAAGTGTATATGAATTGCCTTCAAAGCATTCTAAATCTTTTGAATTACATGTTTTCACCACCATGTGATTTAAATCCTTTAACGGTGACTAGATAATTTCTTGATGGTTGATGATGTGCATTTATCTTGATGCATTGTGTTGATTGATCATATGTATCCATATTTATTATTATTTTGATTACCAGGTTATGTTTATGCCTTAATGACACTTTACCCTTAATCGTTTATGCATTTATCTTAATGCTTCATTTGTGAAATTGGATTGTAAGCTCATCTAGTGACATGTTTTTGAAAATTTTAAACTTTGTGGACCATGCTTGCTTTGTAATTGATCTTATCTTATATCTCTATTTTCCTAAGTTGCATAGCACCCATGTCTCCCACTTTATGTCAATCAGGTGATGCGAACAAAAATTCAACGTATGCCATCGATTGATGTGTAAGTTCCATATGTTTCTTGGCCTATTAAATTCTTATGCATATTGATACGTGGAAAACTTGTCTCTCAACAAATCTCCCTTCGGCAAGTGTACCGAAGTTGTCGTCAAGTAAAAACTCACAATAGAGTGAGGTCGAATCCCACAGGGATTGATTGATCAAGCAACTTTAATTAGAAGAATGTTCTAGTTGAGCGAATCCAGAATTTGGGTTGAGAGTTGCAGAAAATAAAATGGCGGGAATGTAAATAACAGAAAAGTAAATGCTAGAATTAAAGGACTGGAAGTAAATGACTGAAAATAAATTGCAGAATTGTAAATGGGAATGGGGGATTTGCTCATAAAAGTAAATGACAGAAATTAAAGAGAATGGGTAAGATTAGAGATGGGGAGTTCATTGGGCTTAGGAGATGTTGCAATTCTCCGGATCAAGTTCATTTTCATCTCTTCCTCAATCAATGCACTCATTGATCTCCTTGGCAATCTTAAGTGATTTAATTGCAATTCCTTGCAATTCAATCTCTCAAATCTTGATCAATAGCCAATTTCTTGGTCAATTGCTCATGAGAAGAGATGAAGTACGGTCACTGATTATACCACATGCATTTCCCAAACCAAGTATTGAGAGGGTTACAGTCACATACCCATCCAAACCCAATTTGGTCCAGCATGAGAAAGCATTTCTAGCTTGATCTCTTCATTCCTCTTCCAAGGTTCAAAAGAGATCCAAGTTTGAATAGCTTCTCTTCCAAGATAACTACTGAATTGGATGAAGATCGAAAGCTTTCAAGTAAAATCAAGAGGAAAGATAGAAGAACAATGAAAATTAGTATTGATCCATCAAATTACAATAGAGCTCCCTAACCCAATGAAAGGGGTTTAGTTGTTCATATCTCTTGAAAATGAAAATAAAGATGGAGAATACATCATGAAACTAGAAATTGCAAAGAAAGTAAATACAGAGAGTAATTCCTCAGCCTCCAGAACTATTTTACAATTCAAAGCTACTCCTATATATACTACTCTTCTCAGCTTCTAGTTCACTCTTCAAGTCTTGGGCCTTTGGATCTTGAGTTTGAAGCAGTTCCTTTCTTTATTTGGGCTTGGCTTTACTTGTAGAGAGAAAGTGCGGAGTGGGCAGAGACTTAAGCTCAGGGCGTAAAGAGTGTTAATCATTTAATGAAAGTCCAAGTTCGGGAACGTTAGTGACATTTAATATTGTCACCAACGTTCCAATGCACCCTTTTGCCTCACGTTAAAACCCACGTTAACTAGGTTAACGTGGCTTTTAACGTTGCCTTGTAAACCTTCGAGAATGTTAGTGACACTCAACATTGTCACTAACATTCCAATGTGCCCCTTCTTGCTTCACGTTAAAGCTCACGTTAACTGGGTTAACGTGGCTTCTAACGTGGCCTTTGCCATCCTTCGAGAACGTTAGTGACACTCAACATTGTCACTAACGTTCCAATGTGCCCCTGGGTCTCTCGTTAGAGTCCACGTTAACTAGGTTAACGTGGCCTCTAACGTTGCCATCTTTAGCCATCCCAACGTTAGTGACAATGTTGAGTGTCACTAACGTTGGCTCATCCTTCATTCCTCATCGTTAGCTTCCATGTTAACCCAGTTAACGTGGAAGTTAACGTGACTCTTGGGGGTAGTGTGGTTGCTTCAACGTTAGTGACAATGTTGAGTGTCACTAACGTTGTCGACAACTCTTCATCCTCTATGTTAGTTCCCACGTTAACCAAGTTAACGTGGGAGTTAACGTGGTACTTAGCACCATAGGCCAACGTTAGTGACAATGTTGAGTGTCACTAACGTTGGCTTCTCTCCCTCCCCCTTAACGTTAGAGGCCTAGGTTAACGTGGCTTCTAACGTGGCTACTTATGAGTAAGTGCCAACGTTAGTGACAATGTTGAGTGTCACTAACGTTGGCTCAACTTCTTTTCTCCACGTTAGAGTTCATGTTAACTTGGTTAACGTGACTCTCTAACGTGGGCATTGATGGCTTTTTGAGAGTGTTATTGGCAATCACTTTTCTCATTAATCTTTGCAAGTTACCTCTCCTTTTCTTGCTTCTTTTTGGTCCTGAAACCAAGCAACAAAGTGCATCAAAGCTCTAGTCCAAGTCATGAGTAATGCAACATAATATTTGTCACTAAACTTATGCAAAATCCTCATGAAATCATGTAAAATGCATAATGTATGCTTGAGTCAAGGCATAAGTGAATATTTACCCAAAACTAGCTTATTTCCTAAAGAAATGCATGAAACTATCCTAAAAATAGTAAAGAAAAGGTCAGTGAAACTGGCCAAAATGCCCTGGCATCACAACACCAAACTTAAAGCTTGCTTGTCCCTAAGCAAGTACTGGAACAAGAGAATGATGAAATGAATATCCAGAGGAATGAGTCATCCTTGTGGAAGTCATATTACTGATTTTATGGTGGTTTCATGCATAGCAACTTAGGTTCATTCTATTACTGGCTTTCAGACCTTTATCCTGTCCCAAAACACCCACTTTGTTCATATCCCATGAGACTTTTATTCATTGATCCTTTTATTGTTATTACAAGGGTTGTTTGTGTTATTTAAGCTAAGTGCTCTGTAAGGGGGCAACTCTTTAAGATAAGCTTTCAGCCAACACTCCCGAACCAGTTGGTTCAAGGTGCTAGGTGTTGAGACACCCCTAAGGACTTACTCCCTCAAGCCTATCCCCCATACATACACACTACAGGCATTTAGTTTCTTTATTCTCTTTTCTTGAGACCTTGGTGTCCGGCACCTCTTTGGGTTACTAAGTGTTCTGTGGTGAAGGTTACTCTTAATAGTGGACTTTCAGCTGATAATCCCGAGTTAGTTAACCCAAGTTACCAAGTGATAAGGCACCCCTAAGAGCTTATTCATCCAAGTAGATCCCTCACACAGGAGCACCACAGACACTTGCCTCAAGCTTAAAACCATTGATGCCTAGCCTTATTGCTTACTCTTTTTCTTTTGTTTTTCACTTCCATTGTTCTTTCCCTTTTTTCTTCTTAGGATCTTGTTATTAACTTAGTCTCATGGGTGTATCCAAAGCAAAGTATTCAGGATAGATAGTTGTCCTCCTAGTCTTGTGGTTGAACCAACTTAGCTAACTTATGACTACCCCAAAGATTCATGAATGCACTTCCACAATTTGAATTCCACTCTGGTCTTTTACAACTATACTCATTCTCTTTTTATTTGATTTAAAGGGACAAGCTTACAAGTAGGTTAAGTGATGGTGCAGTGACATAAAGACTGGAAATCATGGACCTATTCAGAAGGAAAAACTTAAAAGACAGAATTAAAAAAAAATTTAAACATAACATGGAAGCATGTTCTATTTCATACAAGATCTTCCTTATTTAAAGCATAGAAAAGATGAACTAAGAAGAACTCCACCACCTTTCATTCATGTGGATGTCCATGCTCCCATCCTTGTTTATCCTCATTGTGTCTCTCTTGAGTACTTGTACTTCCACTTCCTTTGCCTTTTCCAAGCAGCTTTCTCCAGAAATCACTATCTTCCATCTTCTTCTTGAGTGCCTCCTTTTGCTGTTTCACTTTTCTCTCTTCTTGTTCTACAAATTCTTTTTGAACTTCATCATATGCAGGGATGGCATAGTGTAGATGATGCATATTACTGGTCATGTAGTTCAACTCGGCTTGAGTGTTTACATAGAACTCCTCCCTATGTAGTTGCCTTCCTTCATTGAGTACACTGAACTCATTGAAAGTTTTCATTTGGGCTATCTGCCGCTGGTTGAGCTCTTGCAAGTGCTTCTCTTGAAGCTCTTGTCTTTCATTCACTTGGTTGATGGCTTGAGTGAGCTGAGAGTAGTGTTCCTACTGCTGCTCCATTTGTTGTTTTTGCCATGCTTCCTGTTGGTTAAGCCAGTTCAGTATTTGCTCTTGTCCTTCCATATGTCTCTGTCCTAAATCTTCAATGGCTCTTAGAAGGTGAGTCATATTCAAGTTGGCTGGGTCATGATACTCTTCTTGTTGATGTTCTTCCTGATGGTATTCCTCTTGATGAACTTCTTCCTGGGTCCTTTGCCTTCCTATATGTGGCCTTCTTAGTTGCTGAGCCGGTGTGGTATAAACCATACGCTCGAGTGTGACTGGCCTCCCTGGGTTTACCCAGTCTGGGCTGCTGTCCTCAAATACTACCTTGGCCTTGTTGCACAAGCGGAGAATGGTGCTAGGGTACCAAAGTCTGGCTCCTGAGTCAGCTTTCTCAGCTGACTCTTGAATCCCTTCGGCAATGAGCTCATGCACCTTGATTTCCCCACCTTGTACTAAGCATTGTACCATAGTGGCTCGATTGATGTTAACCTCCGAATTGTTAGCAGCTGGTAGGATGGACCTCCTTACAAGCTCAAACCACCCTTTGGCTTCAGGGTGAAGGTCTCCCCTTTTTATGAATTTTGGTCTCCCATCTGAGTACCTCTCCCAGTCAGCGGCTATGACACAGATATCTGATGCTATATCTGAGAGCTCATCCTTATCGGGGCTTCTACTTATCCTTGCCTGATAACTCTCTTCATCAAAATGAGGTGATTTCAATTGAAGAGCTCTTGTGATGGCACTTGGGCTGAAGTCCACCTCCCTTCCTCTCACATAACTTTTGAAGGTTGGGGCTTGGGTCTTATCCTCTCTAACTGCATTTGCATAGAATTCTTTGATGAGGTTTCCATTGATCTTCCCCTCTGGACTGGTGAGCAATTGCCACCCCCTTTGTTCGATTTTTCTCCAAATCTGTGGTGATTCATTGGCATTGATTTGGAAGATTAATTCTGGCAATATCCTTCTAGCATTTATCCGCTCAAATTCATGCTCATGAAAGGCAGTCTTGAATCTCTTGTCATCAAAAGGAGCACTCTCCATAGGCCCCTTCCTCTTTTGCCTCTTTGAGCTTGATGATGCCATGACTTGAATTGTTGTTTGAGGGGGTTTGAGGCTTCGGATAGATGAAGAGAGGGTTGGTTAAAGCAATTTGTGATGAAGGGTTCAGTGTGCCAATAGAAGTGTGGAGAGTGGGGATTTGAATATGAGGAGTGAGCATGTACTACGGTTCACTTATATAAGAAAATCATGAGTGGATGAAGGGTGTGGATTGCATGAATGTTTACTAGATGAACGGATGGGGTTGTGTATGAAGGGAAGACAAGGATCATCACTTTAATGAGAGTGATTGGTTCGGTCTTCAAGGTTCTTCTTTCTCCAATGTTGCATGGCAGCGTTTCCCCATGCGTTCCCTCTTGAGACATGTGTGTAGTGCTCTTCATTAAGTGGCGAAATCTCCCCCATTTAATTGTCCAATCAATCCCTTTTCATGCTTCTTTTCTTTTCCTATAAAGATTCGAAATAAGGGAATTAATATATAAGAAAATTAAAACTCTATGGCTAGAATAACTTGAAAGAAAGGATTTGATTGTTAATTTATGAATTTCAACTAACTAACTAACTATTGGTGGTTCCTTATATGCATTTTGGTGGCACCATGGGGTGACACCAAACTTAGTTTGAAGCACTGTGATGAAAGTTTTGTGTTCAAAGCTCCCAAGACTAGCATGCAACTTGGTTTGCTTTGAACACCAAACTTGTTCCTCACTATATTCTGCATAAGAAGATTTTCACCAATTTGTTTGTTAAGTTTGGATTGAAGCCCAATAAGATTGACTTATTCATTATCATCTGAAAGCATATAAAACATGGGTTGCCTCCCATGAAGCGCTTCTTTAGCATCACTAGCTTGACGTTTTTCCTTCATCATGGTGGTTGGTAGTGCTTAAAGTCCTCCCCTCTTGCTGTGGACTTGTATCCATTGGTTGGATCAATGATTTCCACATGTTCCAGGGAAAGAACTCTGTTGATAGTGAAGACCTTGGGTAATTGAGATGGCACAGTAGGGAGATTAGGGGGAATATCTGGGAAGTAGGCTGAGACAACTCTATCCCCTGGAGAGAAGTCTTCCGTAGGGATCTTCTTGTTCCTCCATTTCCTTGGTACCTTCTTCTTTGTTTCTTTTGAGGTTACTTTCCCCTTGGTGACCTCTTTTCTCCAAGGAGTTGTGATGCTGTCTTCACCTGCCTCTAGAGGTTTGGGTTCCTCCAATTTTTCCTTGAGCTGTGGCAGTTGCTGTTTTCCTTGTTTATCAATTGAAGGGGTTTCAGAATGAACTAGCTGTGCTTCAGTGCTTGTCTCCTCCTTCAGTGTCTCCTTATCGTTTATGCTGAGTTCGTTGTCCTCTTGATCTGTTTCTTGTGAGAAGTTGAAGACATTAAAGCTGAGTTGTTCATCATGAATTCTCAATATTAGCTCCCCTTTCTCTACATCGATAAGTGCTCTGGCTGTAGCTAGGAATGGTCTTCCCAATATGATTGGGTGAGTGTGACTTTCTTCCATGTCCAGAATGACAAAGTCTGTTGGGAGAAAGTACTTCCCAACCTTTAGCAACACATTTTCCACCACTCCTATTGCTTGCTTTTGAGTTTTGTCAGCCAGTCTGATAATGACATCTGTGGGCATTATCTCATTGATCTGCATCCTCTTCACCAGGGATAAGGGCAGTAAGTTGATGCTGGCCCCTAAATCGCATAATGCTCTGTCGAACATATTTTCACCTATGGCACAAGGTATATGAAAACTTCCTGGGTCTCTTCTTTTTGTAGGCAACTCAGGTTGAATAAGGGCACTGCATTCCTTGTTCATCACTATAGTCTGCCCTCCCTTGAGTGAGCTTTTCCTGGGAAGAAGTTCCTTCATATATTTGATGAATGCAGGCATTTGTTGAATTGCCTTGATGAATGGTATGTTCACATGCAGAGATGCAAACAAGTCTAGGAACCTTGAGTATATTCTTTTTCCCACAGCACCTTTGAGAAGTTGAGGGAATGGTGCATAGAGCTTCAGCAGTTCTTGTTGTGAGATTTCTGGTTCTTTGTGATCTCTGCCCTCCTCCTTTGTTGAGTTGTCTTCAGGTTGTTTGCACATTTTGCCTTGCTTGTCTTCAATCTCTTGATCACTTGTAGTGACCATTTTGCAATCTTCCCATCTTACTTTCTTTGCTTCTCCCTTGGGGTTTTTCTCAGTGTCACTTGGGAAGCTATCAGTAGGTTTGGGAATCTTCTCAGCTAAGTATCCCACCTGGAATTCCAGCTTCCTAATGGTTTCTCCCTGGTTCTTAATATTGGCTCGCACCTCCTCTTTGAACACCTTATTTTCTTGAATCTCTTGGCTTATTCCTTCAAGTAAGGCTTCAATCTTAGAGAGCCTGTCATCAATTGATGAGTGGTTCGGAGCAGATGTGCTGTTTTGGTTTCGATAAGTATGTGGAGAGGTGTTGTTGTGGGGGTGTTGAGATGTCCTCTGGGTGAATTGTTGATGAGCTACATTGTTGTTGGAGTTGTAACGTCTCTCGTCTTGGTTTTGATCTTGCTAACTTCCCCACCCAAAGTTCGGGTGATTTCTCCATCCAGGGTTGTAAGTCTTGGAGTATGGATCATAGTTTTTCCTTGGTGAATTCCCAATGTAGTTGGCTTGCTCCTGACTCCCTTCTGCTTCTTGCTTTAATCCTTCTTGTGTTGTTGATGAAGTGGAGATTGCTGCTACTTGGTTCATCTCCATCTTCTTGGTGAGGTCAGCCAGCTGCTGGGTAATGAGCTTGTTTTGGGCCAACAGAGCGTCTACATTGTTTAGCTCCATCACTCCTCTTGTGTTCCCTCTTTCGGAAGCATAGAAGTAGTCATTTTCTGCTACTGTTTCAATAACATCTATGGCTTCCTCAATGGTCTTCTTCTTGTTCAAGGACCCTCCAGATGAATGGTCTACTGCCTTCTTTGACTCATAAGAGAGCCCTTCATAGAAAATGTGCAGCTGGACCCATTCGTTGAACATGTCAGGTGGACACCTCCTTGTTAAGTCTTTGAACCTCTCCCATGCTTCATACAGAGTCTCACCATCCTGTTGCCTGAAGGTTTGGACCTCAGCTCTCAGCCTATTGATTCGTTGAGGAGGGTAGAATCTTGCTAAAAATTTGTTCACCACATCCTCCCAAGTTGTCAAGCTCTCCCTTGGGAAGGATTCCAGCCACTTGGCTGCCTTGTCTCTGAGTGGGAAGGGAAATAAGAGTAATCTATAGGCGTCAGGATGAACACCATTAGATTTCACTGTGTCACATATTCTCAGGAAGGTGGTCAAATGTTGGTTGGGATCTTCTTGAACACCTCCTCCAAATGAACAGTTGTTCTGAACAAGGGTGATGAGCTGTGGTTTAAGGAAGGTTCTCTCTGGTTCAGAATCAAAGGAAGTTGAAGCCCCGCTTCTTCTCCCTGTCATACAACCAACAAGTACAAGCAGAGAATATAGGTGCAGACAGTATTTGTGTCAGAATTGATGTTAGTTGTGGGTGATGCAATATATCAAACAGTTAGTGGGTTAGCAAACAGAATTGAAAATAACAAAGAAAAACAAAAGAGTAGAGGGAGAAGGGAAGAAGTTTAACTAAAACAAAAAGTAAATCAATCAAACAGAAAATGAAATACACAAAATAAAATGCTCAATCTAGTGATCTTCCAATCTAATCATTGTTGATGCACAATCAATCCCCGGCAACGGCGCCATAAACTTGATGCGTGGAAAACTTGTCTCTCAACAAATCTTCCTTCGGCAAGTGTACCGAAGTTGTCGTCAATTAAAAACTCAAAATAGAGTGAGGCCGAATCCCACAGGGATTGATTGATCAAGCAACTTTAATTAGAAGAATGTTCTAGTTGAGCGAATCCAGAATTTGGGTTGAGAGTTGCAAAAAATAAAATGGCGGGAATGTAAATAACAGAAAAGTAAATGCTATAATTAAAGGACTGGAAGTAAATGACTGAAAATAAATTGCAGAATTGTAAATGAGAATGGGGGATTTGCTCATAAAAGTAAATGACAGAAATTAAAGAGAATGGGTAAGATTAGAGATGGGGAGTTCATTGGGCTTAGGAGATGTTGCAATTCTCCGGATCAAGTACATTTTCATCTCTTCCTCAATCAATGCACTCATTGATCTCCTTGGCAATCTTAAGTGATTGAATTACAATTTCTTGCAATTCAATCTCTCAAATCTTGATCAATAGCCAATTCCTTGGTCAATTGCTCATGAGAAGGGATGAAGTATGGTCACTGATTATACCACATGCATTTCCCAAACCAAGTATTGAGAGGGTTACAGTCACATACCCATCCAAACCCAATTTGGTCCAGCATGAGAAAGCATTTCTAGCTTGATCTCTTCATTCCTCTTCCAAGGTTCAAAAGAGATCCAAGTTTGAATAGCTTCTCTTCCAAGATAACTACTGAATTGGATGAAGATCGAAAGCTTTCAAGTAAAATCAAGAGGAAAGATAGAAGAAGAACAATGAAAATTAGTATTTATCCATCAAATTACAACAGAGCTCCCTAACCCAATGAAAGGGGTTTAGTTGTTCATAGCTCTTGAAAATGAAAATAAAGATGGAGAATACATCATGAAACTAGAAATTGCAAAGAAAGTAAATACAGAGAGTAATTCCTCAGCCTCCAGAACTATTTTACAATTCAAAGCTACTCCTATATATACTACTCTTCTCAGCTTCTAGTTCACTCTTCAAGTCTTGGGCCTTTGGATCTTGAGTTTGAAGCAGTTCCTTTCTTTATTTGGGCTTGGCTTTACTTGCAGAGAGAAAGAGTGGAGTGGGCAGAGACTTAAGCTCAGGGCGTAAAGAGTTTTAATCATTTAATGAAAGTCCAAGTTCGGGAACGTTAGTGACATTTAACATTGTCACTAACGTTCCAATGCACCCCTTTGCCTCACGTTAAAACCCACGTTAACTAGGTTAACGTGGCTTTTAACGTTGCCTTGTAAACCTTCGAGAACGTTAGTGACACTCAACATTGTCACTAACGTTCCAGTGTGCCCCTTCTTGCTTCACGTTAAAGCTCACGTTAACTGGGTTAACGTGGCTTCTAACGTGGCCTTTGCCATCCTTCGAGAACGTTAGTGACACTCAACATTGTCACTAACGTTCCAATGTGCCCCTGGGTCTCTCGTTAGAGTCCACGTTAACTAGGTTAACGTGGCCTCTAACGTTGCCATCTTTAGCCATCCCAACGTTAGTGACAATGTTGAGTGTCACTAACGTTGGCTCATCCTTCATTCCTCATCGTTAGCTTCCACGTTAACCCAGTTAACGTGGAAGTTAACGTGACTCTTGTGGGTAGTGTGGTTGCTTCAACGTTAGTGACAATGTTGAGTGTCACTAACTTTGTCGACAACTCTTCATCCTCTACGTTAGTTCCCACGTTAACCAAGTTAACGTGGGAGTTAACGTGGTACTTAGCACCATAGGCCAACGTTAGTGACAATGTTGAGTGTCACTAACGTTGGCTTCTCTCCCTCCCCCTTAACGTTAGAGGCCACTTTAACTAGGTTAACGTGGCTTCTAACGTGGCTACTTATGAGTAAGTGCTAACGTTAGTGACAATGTTGAGTGTCACTAACGTTGGCTCAACTTCTTTTCTCCACGTTAGAGTTCATGTTAACTTGGTTAACGTGACTCTCTAACGTGGGCATTGATGGCTTTTTGAGAGTGTTATTGGCAATCACTTTTCTCATTAATCTTTGCAAGTTACCTCTCCTTTTCTTGCTTCTTTTTGGTCCTGAAACCAAGCAACAAAGTGCATCAAAGCTCTAGTCCAAGTCATGAGTAATGCAACATAATATTTGTCACTAAACTTATGCAAAATCCTCATGAAATCATGTAAAATGCACAATGTATGCTTGAGTCAAGGCATAAGTGAATATTTACCCAAAACTAGCTTATTTCCTAAAGAAATGCATGAAACTATCCTAAAAACAGTAAAGAAAAGGTCAGTGAAACTGGCCAAAATGCCCTGGCATCACATATCAACCAATATCCATTCATTATCCATTTCACAATCGCTTCATTCTTGATTGAGTACTTTCATGCTTCTTTATTACTTGTTTATTTGTCTTAACCTACAAGTTTTCTTTAAAGTATCTCAAGCACACTAGAATGAGTGAATTTCATACTTCTTTTGTGTAAATGTGACATAGCTTTCAATGCTAGTGTGTGAATTCTATCCCGTGCGCAACTTATAATTCACACACTATTTTTCTTAATGTCACAAACTAATTAACTCACTTTATTTTAGTGATCATTACCTCATTTCAAGAGTCTATGCTTCCTTGCTTTTGCATTTACTCGTCTTACTATCCTGTTTTCTATCTTTCAGGATTGATTTACTATAAGCAAAAAGGAAAGTAGAAGAAAGATCATGCAGCAACCGGTTGATCCACCCACTGAAGGTGGTAATCTGTGGAGTCGCCATATATCCTCGCTCATCTTTGAATGCACAGAGGACCGTACAAACTTTTAAGTGTGGGGTGATCGTCTGACCAAAGCGGCCAATTTTTTGGTGAAAATTCCGATCCAAACCCTTTCACATTTCCTATTTTTCTGCTATTACTGTCATTTAGAATTCTTTGTTGCATTTTTCTTTGTTTGTATATATTTTAGAGCTCTATTCTCATTTTTCTTAGTTGATTGTATTTCTTTTCATGTATACATATATATAATAAGCTTAGTCAAAATAATAAAAATTTCAAGACCATTTGTTTATAAGGCATTCCAAAATTGATTTGAGTTAATATTTTTCATTGAGACTTGTTTGAATTATATAATGTGGAACATCTTTTTAAGCTAAGAACACATAAGGTTGTGATTTTTTAGCCTAATTGTGTGGTTACATCGTATAACCACTATTTTCATTCTTGTGTATATTCTGTTTCTGTGATTGAAATCTTTGATTTGTTTGATTCTTTATGTCTATTGTTTGATGTATATATGCATTTATATGATTGAGGCATTCATTTTAATTAGCTCACTTACCCTATATAGCCTACCATTTCATCTACCTTTGTTAGTCCACTTTGAGCCTTTTTAATCCCCTTTTGTTCTTTATGTTAGCACATCACTAACCTTAAGCAAAAAATAATAAATATCCATAATTTGAATCTTTGATTAGCTTAGGATAGTGAGTTTGTGTGTCATTTAAGTGTGGAAAGGTTAGACACATTGGTGGATAAAAGTGTGTATTGTATCTTTATTGAAAGAATCTTGCAAATTTGGGTACATATTCATGTATTAATTATATAAGCCATACGCATTCACCTTTTATATATATTATGTTATTGTTGCAAAAATATAAACAAAAAAAACAAAAAAAAGAAGTAAAAGAAATAAAAAAGAAAAAAGAAAAAGAATAAAAAAGAGACAAAATGCCCCAAAGTAGAGTAATAATATCAATGTATATGGATGTGACTTGAAAAGAATACATGAGTGTGTGAAAAAGTGAGATTATCGGTAGTTAGGTTTGCATGTAGAGTTGTATAGGTTGTTGTGAGCGGATAATTTATACGCTTTTTGGTATTGTTTTTACATAGTTTTCAGTATAATTTAGTTAGTTTTTAGTATATTTTTATTAGTTTTTAATTAAAATTCACATTTCTGGACTTCACTATGAGTTTGTGTGTTTTTCTGTGATTTCAGGTATTTTCTGGCTGAAATTGAGGGACTTGAGCAAAACTCAGATTCAGAGTTTGAAGAAGGACTGCAGATACTACTGGATTCTGACCTCCCTGTACTCAAAGTGGATTTTCTGGAGCTACAGAACTCCAAATGGCACGCTCTCAATTGCGTTGGAAAGTAGACATCCAGGCCTTTTCAGCAATATATAATCGTCCATACTTTGTCTGAGTTTAGACGACGGAAACTGGCGTTCAACGCCAATTTCATGCTGCATTCTGGAGTTAAACGCCAGAAACAGGTTGCAAAGTGGAGTTAAACGCCAGAAACAGGTTACAAACTGGCGTTCAACTCCAAGAGAAGCCTCTACATGTTTAAGGCTCAATGCTCAGCCCAAGCACACACTAAGTGGGCCCCAAAAATGGATTTCTACATCATTTACTCAATTCTGTAAACCCTAGTAACTAGTTTAGCATAAATAGGACTTTTTACTATTGTATCTACATCTTTGATCAGTTTTATACTATCTTAGACCTTTATGGTGGCTGGCCATTCGGCCATTCCTGGACCTTATCACTTATGTATTTTCAACAGTAGAGTTTCTACACACCATAGATTAAGGTATGCAAGCTCTGCAGTTCCTCACAGATTAATGCAAAGTACTATTGTTTTTCTATTCAATTCAAGCTTATTCCTATTCTAAGATATCCATTCGCACACAAGAACAAGATGAATGTCATGATAATGTGACGCTCATCATCATTCTCACTTATGAACGCGTGCCTGACAAACACTTCCGTTCTACATGCAAACAAGCTAGAATGAGTATCTCTTGGATATTTAATACAGGGGACCGAGTCCGAGATATTAAAGTCTTCGTGGTATAAGTTAGAACCCATGGATGGCCATTCCTGAGATCCGGAAAGTCTAAACCTTGTCTGTGGTATTCCGAGTAGGATCTGGGAAAGGATGGCTGTGACGAGCTTCAAACTCGCGAGTGCTGGGCGTAGTGACAGACGCAAAAGGATAGTAAATCATATTCCAGTATGATCGAGAACCGACAGATGATTAGCCATGCAGTGACAGCGCATTGGACCATTTTCACAGAGAGGACGGCATGTAGCCATTGATAACGGTGATGCCCAATATAAAGCTTGCCATGGAAAGGAGTAGGAATGATTGGATGAAGACAGCAGGAAAGCAGAGGTTCAGGAGGAACAAAAGCATCTCTATACGCTTATCTGAAATTCTCACCAATGAATTACATAAGTATCTCTATCCCAGTTTATATTTTATTTATGTTTTTATTATCAATTCACCATACCCATTTGAATCCGCCTGACTTAGATTTACAAGGTGACCAAAGCTTGCTTCAGGCCAACAATCTTCATGGGATCGACCCTTACTCACGTAAGGTTTATTACTTGGATGACCCAGTGTACTTGCTGGTTAGTTTTGTGAAGTTGTGATAAAGAGTTGAGATTACAATTGTGCGTACCAAGTTGTTGGCGCCATTGATGATCACAATTTTGTGCACCAAGTTTTTAGCGCCGTTGCCGAGGATTGTTCGAATTTGGACAACTGACGGTTCATCTTGTTGCTCAAATTAGGTAATTTTATTTTATTTTTAAGTTTTTTATTTCTTATTTTCGAAAATAATTCAAAAAAAATTCTTCTTTTTTGTTTTTCCAAAATAATTTTCGAAAAATCCAAAAAAAATTAATAAAATCATAAAATCAAAAATAATTTTGTGTTTCTTGTTTGAGTCTTGTGTCAATTTTTAAGTTTGGTGTCAATTGCATTCTTTTATTTTTCTTAAAAATTTTTCGAAAACACATGCATTGAGTTTCTTTCTTGTTCTTCATGATCTTCAAGTTGTTCTTGATAAGTCTTCTTGTTTGATCTTTAAAACTTCTTGTTTTGTGTCTTTTCTTGTTTTTCATATGCATTCTTGAATTCTTAGTGTCTAAATATTAAAAATTTCTAAGTTTGGTGTCATGCATGTTTTCTTTTATTAAAAATTTTTCAAAAATACATACTTGATGTTCATCATGATCCTCAAAGTGTTCTTGGTGTTCATCTTTGCATTCAAAGTGTTCTTGCATGTTTCCTTTGTTTTGATCCAAAATTTTCATGCATTTAGTCTTTTTGGTGTTTTTCTCTTTCATCATTAAAAATTCAAAAATAAAAAAAAAATATCTTTCCCTTTTTCATCTCATAAAATTCGAAAATTTGAGTTGACTTTTTCAAAAACTTTTAAAATCTAGTTGTTTCTTATGAGTCAAATAAAATTTTCAATTTAAAAATTCTATCTTTTTCAAATCTTTTTCAAAAAAAAAAAAAATCAAATCTCTTTTACATTTTTCTTTTATGATTTTTGAAAATTTCAAATTGATTTTCAAAATCTTCTTCTTATTTTTATTTCATATTTTCGAAATTAATGCTAACAATTAATGTGATTGATTCAAAATTTTTAAGTTTGTTACTTGCCTAGTAAGAAAGGTGCAATCTTTGAACTCTAGAATAATACCTTTTTAGTTTCTTGTTAGTCAAGTAATCAACTTTGATTTCAAAAATCAAATCTTTTTAAATTTCTTTTTCAAATCTTTTTCAAAATAAATGTCAATCATATCTTTTTCAAAATAAATTTCAAATTCTTTTCCAACTTCTTTTCTAACTTCTTATCTTTTTCAAAAATTGATTTTCAAATCTTTTTCAATTAACTACTTGACTTTTTGTTTGATTTTAAAAGTTTACTATTTCAATCATATCTTTTTCAAAACTACCTAACTAATTCTATCTCTAATTTTCGAAAATCCCTTCTCTCTTTTTCAAAATTCCTTTTTAAATTAACTAATTATTTTAAATTTAATTTAATTTGATTCAATTTTCCTTTCTTAATTTTCGAACTTTAATTTTTATTTTTTATTTTAAATTCAATTTAAAAACAAAAATACTTTTATTTTAATTTATTTAATGTTCGAATTTTCCTCTTCTCCTTCTTATATTCTTCTCTTCTTATACTTGCATAAGGAATCTCTATACTGTGACATAGAGGATTCTATATTTTCTTTTGTGTTCTCTTCTTTTTCATATGAGCAGGAACAAGGATAAAAACATTCTTGTTGAAGCTGATCCTGAACCTGAAAGGACTCTGAAGAGGAAGCTAAGGGAAGCTAAAGCTCAACTCTCTAGAGAAAATCTGACAGAAACTTTCGAAAAGGAAGGAGACATGGCCGAAAATAATAACAATGCAAGGAAGATGCTTGGTGACTTTACTGCACCGAATTCCAATTTACATGGAAGAAGCATCTCCATCCCTACCATTGGAGCAAACAATTTTGAGCTTAAACCTCAACTAGTTTCTTTGATGCAACAAAACTGCAAGTTTCATGGACTTCCATCTGAAGATCCTTTTCAGTTCTTAACTGAATTCTTGCAGATATGTGATACTGTTAAGACCAATGGGATTGATCCCGAGGTCTACAGGCTCATGCTTTTCCCGTTTGCTGTAAGAGACAGAGCTAGAGTATGGTTGGACTCTCAACCTAAAGATAGCATGAACTCTTAGGATAAGCTGGTCACGGCTTTCTTAGCCAAGTTCTTTCCTCCTCAAAAGCTTAGTAAGTTTAGAGTGGATGTTCAAACCTTCAAACAAAAGGAAGGTGAATCCCTCTATGAAGCTTGGGAGAGATACAAGGAACTGACCAAAAAGTGTCCTTCTGACATGCTTTCAGAATGGATCATCCTGGATATATTCTATGATGGTCTGTCAGAGCTATCAAAGATGTCACTGGACCATTCTGCAGGTGGATCTATTCACCTAAAGAAAACACCTGCAGAAGCTCAAGAACTCATTGAGATGGTTGCAAATAACCAGTTCATGTACACTTCTGAAAGGAATCCTGTGAGTAATGGGACGCCTATGAGGAAGGGAGTTCTTGAAATTAATACTCTGAATGCCATATTGGCTCAGAACAAAATATTGACCCAACAAGTCAATATGATTTCTCAGAGTCTGAATGGATTGAAGGAATCATCCAACAGTACTATAGAGGCATCTTCTGTAGAAGAAGCTTATGATCCTGAGAACCCTGCAATAGCAGAGGTGAATTACATGGGTGAACCCTATGGAAACACCTATAATCCCTCATGGAGAAATCATCCAAATTTCTCATGGAAGGATCAACAAAAGCCTCAACAAGGCTTTAATAATGGTGGAAAAAACAGGTTTAACAATAGTAAACCTTTTCCATCATCCATTCAGCAACAGACAGAGAATTTTGAGCAGAATCCATCTAGCTTGGCAAATATAGTCTCTGATCTATCTAAGGCCACTTTGAGTTTCATGAATGAAACAAGGTCCTCCATTAGAAATTTGGAGGCAAAAGTGGGCCAGCTGAGTAAAAGAGTCACTGAAATCCCTCCTAGTACTCTCCCAAGCAATACAGAAGAGAATCCAAAGAGAGAGTGCAAGGCCATAGATTTAACCATCATGGCCAAACCTACAAGGGAGGGAGAGGATGTGAATCCCAGTGAGGAAGACCTCCTGGGACGTTCAGTGATCAAAAAGGAGTTCCTCAATGAGGACCTAAAGGAATCTGAGGCTCACCTAGAGACCATAGAGATTCCATTAAACCTTCTTCTGCCCTTCATGAGCTCTGATGAGTACTCTTCTTCTGAAGAGGATGAAGACATTACTGAAGAGCAAGTTCCCAAGTACATTGGTGCAATCATGAAGCTGAATGCCAAATTATTTGGTAATGAGACTTGGGAAGATGAACCACCCTAGCTCACCAATGAACTGAATGCATTGGATAGGCAGAAATTACCTCAAAAGAAACAGGATCCTGGTAAATTTCTAATTCCCTATAACATAGGCACCATGACCTTTGAGAAAGCTCTGTGTGACCTGGGGTCAGGAATAAACTTAATGCCACTCTCTGTAATGGAGAAACTTGGGATCTATGAGATGCAAGCTGCTAGAATCTCATTAGAGATGGAAGACAACTCAAGAAAACAGGCTTATGGACTAGTAGAGGACGTGTTAGTAAAGGTTGAAGGCCTTTACATCCCTGTTGATTTCATAATCCTGGACACTGGGAAGGATGAGGATGAATCCATCATCCTTGGAAGACCCTTCCTAGCCACAGCAAGAGCTGTGATTGATGTGGACAGAGGAGAATTGATCCTTCAACTGAATGAGGACAACCTTGTGTTTAAAACTCAAGGATCTCCTTTTGTAACCATGGAGAGGAAGCATGAAAAGCTTCTCTCACTGCAGAGTCAATCAAAGCCCCCACAATCAAACTCTAAGTTTGGTGTTGGGAGGCTACAACCAAACTCTAAGTTTGGTGTTGAACCCCCACATTCAAACTCTAAGTTTGGTGTTGGGAGGTTCCAACCTTGCTCTGATTATCTGTGAGGCTCCATGGGAGCTCACTGTCAAGCTATTGACATTAAAGAAGCGCTTGTTGGGAGGCAACCCAATGTTATTTAATCATATCTATTTTATTTTCTCTTTGTTATTTCGTGTTTTATTAGGTTGATGATCATGTGGAGTCACAAAAACTACTGAAAAATCAAAAACAAAATAAAAAATAGCATTAAAAATAGCACACCCTAGAGGAGAGCAGTCTGGCGTTTAAACGCCAGAAACAAGCATTGATGAGCGGATAATTTATACGCTTTTTGACATTGTTTTTAGTATGTTTTTAGTAGGATCTAGTTACTTTTAGGGATGTTTTCATTAGTTTTTATGTTAAATTCACATTTCTGGACTTTACTATGAGTTTGTGTATTTTTCTGTGATTTCAGGTATTTTCTGGCTGAAATTGAGGGAATTGAGCAAAAATCAGATTCAGAGGTTGAAGAAGGACTGCTGATGCTGTTGGATTCTGACCTCCCTGCACTCAAAATGGATTTTCTGGAGCTAAAGAACTTAAAATGGCGAGCTTCCAATTGCGTTGGAAAGTAGAGATCCAGGGCTTTCCATCGATGTATAATAGTCCATACTTTGCCCAAGTTTATACGACGCAAACTGGCGTTCAACGCCAGGTCTCTGCCCAATTCTGGCGTCCAGCGCCAGAAACAAGTTGCAAAGAGGAGTTCAACGCCCAAAATGGCACAAAAGCTGGTGTTCAACTCCAAGAAGGACCTCTCCACGTGTAGACTTCAAGCTCAGCCCAAGCACACACCAAGTGGGCCCCGGAAGTGGATTTATGCATCAATTACTTACTTCTATAAACCCTAGTAGCTAATTTATTATAAATAGGACCTTTTACTATTGTATTAGATCATCTTTTGAACCATCTTTGGATCATCTTTGGACGCCTGGTTCTTAGATCATGGGGGCTGGCCATTCGGCCATGCCTGGACCTTTCACTTATGTATTTTCAAAGGGTAGAGTTTCTACACTCCATAGATTAAGGTGTGGAGCTCTGCTGTTCCTCAAAGATTAATGCAAAGTACTACTGTTTTCTATTCAATTCACTTGTTCCGCTTCTAAGATATTCATTCGCACTTCAACCTGAATGTGATGAACGTGACAATCATCATCATTCCCTATGAACGCGTGCCTGACAACCACTTCCGTTCTACATTAGATTGAATGAGTATCTCTTAGATCTCTTAATCAGAATCTTTGTGGCATAAGCTAGATTGATGGCGGCATTCATGAGGGTCCGGAAAGTCTAAACCTTGTCCGTGGTATTCCGAGTAGGACTCTAGGATTGAATGACTGTGACGAACTCCAAACTCGCGAGTGCTGGGCGTAGTGACAGACGCAAAAGGATAGTAAATCCTATTCCAGTATGATCGAGAACCTCCAAGATGATTAGCCATGCAGTGACAGCGCATTGGACCATTTTCACAGAGAGGAATAGGATGCAACCAACGACAAGGGTGATGCCTCCAGACGATTAGCCGTGCTGTGACAGAGCATTTGGACCATTTTCCCGAGAGAGATCGAAAGTAGCCATTGGCACCGGTGACATCCTTACATAAAGCCAGCCATAGAAAGGAGTAAGATTGATTGGATGAAGACAGCAGGAAAGTAGAGGTTCAGAGGAACGAATGCATCTCCATACGCTTATCTGAAATTCTCACTAATGAGTTACATAAGTATTTCTATCCTTATTTTATTAATTAATTTTGAAAACCCCATCACTATTTTATATCCGCCTGACTGAGATTTACAAGGTGACCATAGCTTGCTTCATACCAACAATATCCGTGGGATTCGACCCTTACTCACGTAAGGTATTACTTGGACGACCCAGTGCACTTGCTGGTTAGTTGTGCGAAGTTGTGAACCATGGTATTGGCATCGTGTTTTTGGTGCCATTGCCAGGGAAAGAAATAGCAATGAATTTTACATATTCAAAGTGTAATCACAATTTCATCCACCAAGCATCTATCTGGCGTTTAACGCCAGAAACAGGCACCAAGCTGGCGTTTAATGCCAGAAACAAGCATCTACCTGGTGTTAAACGCTAGAAACAAGCTACATTTGGGCGTTTAACGCCAGAAACAAGCAGCAGTCTGGCGTTAAATGCCAGGATTGCACAGCAAGGGCATTTTACACGCCTAATTGGAGTAGGGATGTTAAGTCCTTGACCCCACTTGATCTCTGACCCCACAGGATCCCTACATCTTCTTCTCTCCACTTCACACCTTTTCATAACTCTCTTCCCCAAATACCCTTCACCAATCACCTCAATCACTCTTTCCCATCACCTCTTCACCACTCACATCCATCCTCTCTTCCCTATAAAACCCACCTACCTTCAAAATTCAAAATATTTTCCCTCCCAAACCCAACCCTAATGGCCGAACCCTACACCCCCCTCTCCTCCATTTCTCTTCTTCTTCTCCTTCTTTCTTTCTTTTTTTGCTCGGGGATGAGCAAACATTTTAAGTTTGGTGTGGTAAAAGCATAGCTTTTTGTTTTTCCATACTCATTTATGGCACCTAAGGCCAGAGAAACCTCTAGAAAGAGGAAAGGGAAGGCAATTGCTTCCACCTCTGAGTCATGGAAGATGGAGAGATTTATCTCAAAGGTCCATCAAAACCACTTCTATGAAGTTGTGGCCAAGAAGAAAGTGATCCCTGAGGTTCCTTTCAAGCTCAAAAAGAATGAGTATCCGGAGATCCGACTTGAGATCCAAAGGAGAGGTTGGGAAGTTCTCACCAACCCCATTCAACAAGTCAGGATCCTAATGGTTCAAGAGTTCTATGCAAACGCATGGATCACTAGGAACCATGATCAAAGTGTGAACCCGAATCCAAAGCATTGGCTTACCATGGTTCGAGGGAAATACTTAGATTTCAGTCCAGAAATTGTACGGCTGGCGTTCAACTTGCCAATGATGGAAGAGAATGCACGTCCCTACACAAGAAGGGTCAACTTTGATCAAAGGTTGGACCAGGTCCTCATAGACATATGTGAGGAAGGAGCTCAATGGAAAATTGACTCAAGAGGCAAGCCGGTTCAATTAATAAGGCATGACCTCAAACCAGTGGCTAGGGGATGGCTAGAGTTCATTCAACGCTCAATCATTCCTACTAGTAATCGGTCTGAAGTTACTATAGACCGGGCCATCATGATCCATAGTATCATAATTGGAGAAGAGGTGGAAGTTCATGAGATTATACCTCAAGAACGCTAGAAGGTGGCTGACAAGTCCTCCACTTAGGCAAGGTTAGCCTTTCCTCACCTTATTTGCCACCTCTGCAATTCGGCTGGAATTGACATAGAGGAAGACATCCTCATTGAAAAGGACAAGCCCATCACTAAGAAAAGGATGGAGCAAATAAGAGATCATGGACCTCAACATGAGCATGAGGAAATTCCTCACCATGAAATCCTTGAGATGCCTCAGGGGATGCACTTTCCTCCACAGAATTATTGGGAGCAAATCAACACTTCCCTAGGAGAATTAAGTTCCAACATGGGACAACTAAGGGTGGAGCACCAAGAGCACTCCATCATCCTTCATGAGATTAGAGAAGATCAAAGAGCTATGAGGGAGGAGCAACAAAGACAAGGAAGAGACATAGAGGAGCTCAAAAGCACCATTGGTTCTTCAAGGAGAGGAAGATGCCACCCTCACTAAGGTGGACTCATTCCTTAATCTCCTTGTCTATTTATTTTACTGTTTTTCGATTTTTGAGCCTTATGTGTTATTTATGTTTGTGTCTTTATTATATGATCACTAGTGTCTAAGTGTTTATGCCTTAAAGTTATGAATATGAATCCATCACCTCTCTTGAATGAAAAATATTTTAATTACAAAAGAACAAGAAGTACATGGTTTCAAATTCATCCTTAACACTAGTTTAATTATTTTGATGTGGTGACAATACTTTTTGTTTTCTGAATGAATGCTTGAACAGTGCATATGTCTTTTTGAAGTTGATGTTTATGAATGTTAAATATGTTGGCTCTTGAAGAATAAGGAAAAAGGAGACATGTTATTTGATAATCTGAAAAATCATAAAATGATTCTTGAAGCAAGAAAAAGCAGTGAATACAAAAGCTTGCGAAAAAAAATAGCAAAAAAAAAAGGGGGGAAAGAAAAAGAAAAAGCAAGCAGAAAAAGCCAAAAGCTCTTAAAACCAAAAGGCAAGAGCAAAAAGCCAATAGCCCTTAAAACCAAAAGGTAAGGGTAATAAAAAGGATCCAAGGCTTTGAGCATCAGTGGATAGGAGGGCCTAAAGGAATAAAATTCTGGCCTAAGCGGCTAAACCAAGCTGTCCCTAACCATGTGCTTGTGGCGTGAAGGTGTCAAGTGAAAACTTGAGACTGAGTGGTTAAAGTCAAGGTCTAAAGCAAAAACAGAGTGTGCTTAAGAACCCTGGACACCTCTAATTGGGGACTTTAGCAAAGCTGAGTCACAATCTGAAAAGGTTCACCCAGTTATGTGTCTGTGGCATTTATGTATCCGGTGGTAATACCGGAAAACAAAGTGCTTAGGGCCATGGCCAAGACTCATAAAGTAACTGTGTTCAAGAATCAACATACTGAACTAGGAGAATCAATAATACTATCTGAATTCTAAGTTTCTATAGATGCCAATCATTCTGAACTTCAATGGATAAAGTGAGATGCCAAAACTATTCAAGAGGCAAAAAGCTACAAGTCCCGCTCATCTGATTGGAGCTAAGTTTCATTGATATTTTGAAATTTATAGTATATTCTCTTCTTTTTATCCTAATTTATTTTCAGTTGCTTGGGGACAAGCAACAATTTAAGTTTGGTGTTGTGATGAGCGGATAATTTATACGCTTTTTGGCATTGTTTTTACATAGTTTTCAGTATACTTTAGTTAGTTTTTAGTATATTTTTATTAGTTTTTAATTAAAATTCACATTTCTAGACTTTAATATGAGTTTGTATATTTTTCTGTGATTTCAGATATTTTCTGGCTGAAATTGAGGGACTTGAGCAAAAATCAGATTCAGAGGTTGAATAAGGACTGCAGATGCTGCTGGATTCTGACCTCCCTGCACTCAAAGTGGATTTTCTGGAGCAACAGAACTCTAAATGGCACGCTCTTAATTGCGTTGGAAAGTAGACATCCAGGGCTTTCCAGCAATATATAATAGTTCATACTTTGCCCAAATTTAGATGACGAAAACTGGCATTCAACACCAATTTCATGCTGTATTCTTGAATTAAACGCCAGAAACATGTTACAAACTGGCGTTCAACTCCAAGAGAAGCCTCTACACGTTTAAGGCTCAATGCTCAGCCCAAGCACACACCAAGTGGGCCCCAGAAGTGGATTTCTACATCATTTACTCAATTCTGTAAACCCTAGTAACTAGTTTAGCATAAATAGGACTTTTTACTATTGTATTTACATCTTTGATCAGTTTTATGCTATTTTAGACCTTTATGGGGGCTGGCCATTCAGCCATGCCTGGACCTTATCACTTATGTATTTTCAACGGTAGAGTTTCTACACACCATAGATTAAGGTGTGGAGCTCTGCTGTTCCTCACAGATTAATGCAAAGTACTATTATTTTTCTATTCAATTCAAGCTTATTCCTATTCTAAGATATCCATTCGCACACAAGAACATGATGAATGTGATGATTATGTGACGCTCATCATCATTCTCACTTATGAATGCGTGCCTGACAAACACTTCCGTTCTACATGCAAACAAGCTAGAATGAGTATCTCTTAGATATCTAATACAGGGGACCAAGTCCGAGATATTAGAGTCTTCGTGGTATAAGTTAGAACCCATGGATGGCCATTCCTGAGATCTGAAAAGTCTAAACCTTGTCTGTGGTATTCCGAGTAGGATCTGGGAAAGGATGGCTGTGACGAGCTTCAAACTCGCGAGTGCTGGGCGTAGTGACAGACGCAAAAGGATAGTAAATCCTATTCCAGTATGATCGAGAACTGACAGATGATTAGCCATGCAGTGACAGCGCATTGGACCATTTTCACAGAGAGGACGGGATGTAGCCATTGACAACGGTGATGCCCAACATAAAGCTTGCCATGGAAAGGAGTAGGAATGATTGGATGAAGACAATAGAAAAGCAGAGGTTCAGGAGGAACGAAAGCATCTCTATACGCTTATTTGAAATTCTCACTAATGAATTACATAAGTATCTCTATCCCAGTTTATATTTTATTTATGTTTTTATTATCAATTCACCATAACCATTTGAATCCGCCTGACTGAGATTTACAAGGTGACCATAGCTTGTTTCAGGCCGACAATCTCCGTGGGATTGACCCTTACTCACGTAAGGTTTATTACTTGGACGACCCAGTGCACTTGCTGGTTAGTTGTGCGAAGTTGTGATAAAGAGTTGAGATTACAATTGTGTGTACCAAGTTGTTGGCACCATTGATGATCACAATTTCGTGCACCAGTTGTATATGTGTTTGGTGAGAGCTTAAGTTGATCAAAGGTTCAAATTCTAGCTCACTTAGCCATATATATCCTTACCTTGATCCTAACCTCATTACAACCTTATGAAAAGTCCTCATGATAATTGTATCTATAAAATTGAATAATTGTTGATTGTTAGATGAAACACAAATCTTAAAAAGCATGATTAGAAGAGAATTGAGTGGATCGATCCTAAGCACTTGAGTGACTAGAGTGTATACACATCTAGTGATGGGTTTGATTGCTCAATTCCATGCTTCCACCTATGATCATTTCTCATCTTGCAAGTTGTAAATTCTTATCTATGACTCATTTCAATTGTGAATTGGATTTGGTTATGATTGTTTTAGCCATTGGTTGTTTATATATGTATTCTTGAAAATTAATTTATTTTGACTAAGTAAATATATATAGATAGTTAGATGGTATTAGGTAGAATAGTTGCATGCATATAGATAGAGTGCATATAGATAGTCTGTATTGATATCTTTCTTGGTTTAGCATGAGTACATGCTATGTTTAAGTGTCGGAAGGTTGATAAGCCACAATTTTATGGTTTATCTCGTGTTAAATTGAGTGAATTTTTTCAAATTTTCCTATATTTATTTATTAAAATAGCATAGTTTTGTGAATTCTTCCTAAATTGTGCTTTATAGTAAAATCATGCTTTTTAGGCATGTAAATTGCTAGATTTAATTCACTTTAATCCCATTCGATTCTTTATGTGTTTGTTGAAGTGATTTCATTTTTACAAGGCATGTATAGATTGAAGAAGTAAGGAAAAAGCATGCAAAAGTGGAGAATTCATGAAAAAGTGAAGGATGTGTAGAGTTGTCAGCCCTAACCTCTTTGTACTAAAGTGATCATAACTTGAGTGTTAGAGCTTCGAATGAGGCATTCTGATGGTATTAGAAAGCTAACATTATGGGCTTCAAAATGATATGTAATTATCTATAGTGGACGTTGTGTTAAGGGGCCCGCGTACGCATCCAAAGACTGCGTACGCGGCACATCAAAAACGTGACTCACTTAATGAGCACGTGCCCAGTGATTTCTGGAGTATTCTGGGCCCAATCCAACCCATTTCTGATGCTATTGAACTAGGAATTGAGGGGAGGATGAACCAAGTAGTTATAATTGAGTTTTAGCCATGTTTTAGGTTAGATTTGTAGAGAGAGAAGCTCTAACTTCTCTCTAGAATTTAGGATAGTTTAGGTTAAATTTCTTAGATCTAAGTTTTAATTCTTGTTTTAGTTCAACTCTCTTTATATTTCCTTGCTCTATTGTCTTAATTCTCTCAGTTTTACTTCTTAATTTCTTTATTTTGTCAATTTTAGTTTTATGAACAATATTGTTAATTCCCTTTTCCTTAATGCAATTTAATATTTTATGTTTTTTTGTGGTTTAATCTAGTTGTTTTTGTTGATTTCTTGCGATTGGTAGTCTTAGAATTTATTATTCTTGCAATTTACCATGCTCTTATTTTTATGCACACCAAGTATTTGATGATATGTCTCTCTTAGTTTTATGGTAGATTTTTAGTTCTCTTGGTTTGGTATTGAGGACTTAGGTGCCTTGATGTCATTGATATCCAATGTGATTGGCGATTTAGGGTTGTTAGTTGGTTTTCGGATCAACTATGTCCATTTGATTTCTCCCTCCGATGTTAAGGATAGCTAAGTAAAATTAACTCTTTGTAATTGCCATGTTGTGGTCAATGATCTAGATTGAAAACCTTGAATCTTAACCATTGCCAAAAGTGTCTTTTAGTATTTGATTTCTTTATTTGATCTTTACTTTCTTGCACCTTTCATTTCTTGTTTCATTGTTATCAAAACTGCAAAAAAATCCCATAACCAATAATATGCACACTTCCCTGCAATTTTTTCGAGAGATGATCTGATATCTAATACTCTCAGTATTTTTATTGGTTTGACTTAAGTGACAAAAAAATTAAACTTTGATTGTGAGTTATCTGTTGGTTTGGAATTATACTTGCAACGTGATTATTTCGTAAAAATTCCAAACCGACGATTTCACTCTGCATCAATTGTTTATGTCAAAGCTTTCTAAACACACTAAATTTTGATTGTTTGACTAGAATAATTGATTGACTATTGTTTGCTTAATCCGTTAATCCTCATAGGATTGACACTCACTCATCGTGAGTTTATTACTTGAACCGGTGCACTTACCGGTAGATTGTGGTTGTAAAATCGATATCACTCATGCTTGAATTGAAATGATGAACACATACAATGTCTTTTTTAACATAGATACCAACAGATTAAACCACATATATAATACATTAAAAGGGTGAAGATGACATAAATATTTAACTACTTTCGCACAATACCTCATAAATCATAATTCATAAACTCCCAATATTTAAATGAAAGATAGACAGAATTTATGTAGTTACTTTCAATAAAATTCATACAAGTAGTTTTCATTCCATCTAAATTCTCCATTTTGATGTGTTTTTGCATGAATTGAAATGATGAACACATAACGTGTCTTTTTTAATATAGATACCAACATATCAAACCACGTATATAATACATTAAAAGGGTGAAGATGTAAATATTTCACTACCCAAAAACACTAAAAAAAGTGACAAGACATACATATAATAGATTAACCGATATGAAATGCAGCTGAGGTCTTGATGAATTAACCTTTAGACTCATGATGGAGCAACAAGCTTCGGCACTGCAAGCAAGGGCTCAAGCTTCCTCATTGTAATTCCCAATTTGTCCCTCATATCCATGGTTGATGGCGTGACATGGCTATCAAGCTCCCAATCAAAGCGATGTAGCAATGACCCCAACACCAAGTGGAGGACCCTGTGGGCTAGTGGGACCCCCGCACACATCCTCCTCCCAGCACCAAATGGAATGAACTCATAGTGTTGACCTTTATAATCTACCTTTGACCCACCATCACAAAAAATAAACCTTTCAGGCTTGAAGGTCAAAGGGTCTTTCCACACATCTGGGTCCCTTCCAATGGCCCACGCATTCACGAAGACCTGCGTGTCTTTTGGTATGTAGTATCCCATGAACTTTGTGTCCTGAATGGCCCTTCGAGGAACAAGCAACGGAATGGGAGGGTGCAAGCGAAGTGTTTCTTTCACCACAGCTTGAAGGTATGGGAGCTTTTCTATGTCACTCTCTTCGAGTTCCCTTGCGGTTCCAACCACTCTATTGAGCTCGGATTTTACCTTTATTAAGCAATTACGGTTGCACAGAAGCTCTGTGAGTGCCCACTCTATCGTGCTGCTTGTAGTTTCTGATCCAGCCATGAATATTTCCTACATTTTAATTTGAAATAATAATTTTATGAATAATGCTGGACAACTAAGCTATAATAACATTATAAAAGCAACTCCAATGGAATCAATTTCGGGTATCACTTTTTACTTTTACTGTAATTGAAATTATTTAAAATTTATTTTAGATACCAATTCTGAAATGATATTGGTATAAAAACAGAGATACCTTATCATTTTAAAGAAAGATCAGCAAAATAATGCCACTTGTATACTTTATTAAATTTTTATTAAATGAACATTGTAACGTTATTGTATTGTTGTTAGTAAAATGAGACTATGCATTGGAATGGCAAATTTTACATTGAGTTTCAAATCAAATTTTATGATATATGGTCCCACAAATACTTATGTGGCACCTTGTTGGACCATAAAATGAAATTAAAACTATGCATTGGAGATGCTCTAGGGGTTAATTTTAACCAACATTATAACAAATTGATCAGTTTAATGGCAGCATAAAGAATAGCGGCTAAGGATGGTAAAAAATTGACCTACCAGTAGATGTGTGACACATGGAAAATAAATTTTAAAAGAAAGTTTGTTTACTTAGTGGAGAGAATCACATTGGTGATTGGTGCTTAACTATTTCATTGTTACTGAAAAATCTGGTCAAACTGTAATTAATTAAAATATAAATTAAATAGGAGCGAATATGGTTAGAAAATTTAGCAATCAGAATTTGATAATTTAAATATGATATTTGGACTTAGTGAATTTTTCTGAGTCAGAAAATATAGTTTCCTGCGTAAAAATGGGCATTGAAAATTTGAATGGCAATACCGGCTGAAATATAACCGGTACTACAGCTAAATAAATTAATTATAAGTGAATAAGGTTAAGAAAGGAGAAATTATAATTTGGGAAGCTAGAAATATTTAAAATACGATTTAAAACTCTAATCTTAAAGGTTTTAACCTAAAATTGGGTCAACGGGCTAAAATAAGTGAACCGAGCCCAAGTGGAACACTATATAAGAACTCATTTCAGCACAGAACAACCCATTTCCCCCTTTTTGAAGAGAGAAACACGCTAAAATGGTGAAGAGAGGAGGAAGAGAGAAACCCTAGCTACCATCAACTTCAAACCACCATAACTTTCTCTCCGAAACTCCGATTGACGAGCCGTTTGTGGTCACGCGTTGCTCTTCTCATCTTCTACAATTTTTATCTAAGTCTTATGGTGAGTATTCCATTGTCCTTTGCCCAGTTTTCTTTTTCCCACTTAAATTCGAGTTTGGTTATGGGTGGTGAGTAATTTTATGATTTTGGTTTATTTAGGAGTGCTCTAGTATGAGCCATTGATGAGTTCCTTCAACCAATTTCATGGGTTAAGATAAGAAACCCTCCAACCCTTGTGATTTATCATTTTTATGAATCCTAGGTTGATTATAAGTGTGAAAATTGATTATGTTAGAGTATTGGGTGATTTTGGTGCACAATTCAAAGATTGATATTGCTTGTGGGGCTTTGGTGAGGCTTGGAGCTAAGGTTGGTGGAGACTTCCAAAGAAGAGGCTCAATTGATTCGGCTCCAAGAGGTACGGTTTAAGTTTTATTTAAGTACCGTGTGGTGTGATGAGAATTCCTAGGCTAAATGCCCCTAGGATTAAGTTTGGATTGTATAAATGGTTGGTACTAATATGTATAGTTGATATATAATATAAATTAATGATTGGGTTGAGAGTTGTGTGAAATTGTATGTTTGGTGTGTTGAGAATTTGATGAATTGGATAATTAATATTGGTTTGTGGAATATGCATTTAAATTGTGAATTTGGGCCGGAGGCCGTGAATCTTGGGCCGGAGGTAGGAAAGAGGTAAGGAAGGTAAGTGATGTGTGTATTGTATGGTGTCATATGAGATTGAATGGATATTGAATATTGAGTGTGTGAATAAATGGGAGGAAAGTGGAATAATAAGAAATTAGGAATTTAGGAGTGGAAGGTGACGAAATTGAATTGAATTGTGTAGATGAGGTAGGTTTGATTTTGGTTGAGTGTAATTATCTGAATGTGGTTGGGTTGTGGTCATTTGGATGAGTGGAAATGAATTTGGCTTGTGAACATTGGAATAATTGGTGATTCTGTTTTTGCATAAAAACTGATTTTTGAACAACTTCGGCGGCCCGTAACTCGGTCCTCGGAGTTAGAAATTCTTCAAAACCAGATTTTTATAAAAGTTTATTCACGATCTTTCCAACGGTTCAGAAATGGTTGAAAAAAGAATTTTGTGGAAGAAGTTATGTGAGGCAGAAGTTTGAGATTTGAAAATTAAATTCTGCAGCTTTTTCAGACTTAGTAAAATTTTTGGTAAAACATACTCCGACGCGCACGCATGGCCGATGCGCACGCGTCACTCACAGTTTTTACTCTCTCACGTGTACGCCTGGCCGACACATACGCATCGCTGTATTGATGCAGGTGCATGGTATAAATTCAAGATAGTTGTGATGGTAGCGTGCTGGTTTTGTGCAAGGAGCACAAAACACATCCATGCGTACGCGTGGCTGACGTGCACATGTCCCCCCTACCTCTCAACTTCCCACGTGTGCGCATGGGTGACACTTACGCGTCCCCGCTTTTCTCTGCTTCCCACGTGTGCGCGTGGACGACGCGCACGCATGACCCTGTTTTCAGCAAAAATTGAATTTTGAATTTTTAAAGCCGAATTTCAGACTTCTAAGCCTCCATTTTCATCCTCTAAGTCCTAAATCTTTATAGTATGCCTAGTAATGAAAAGAAGCTTGAACATGAGTATGTCGGGAATGCATATATGATTAATGAATGAATGTGGTAAATGAATAATGATGGGAAATGTTAAATGTGAATATGCTGGTGTTGTCTCTCTGGTTGTAAGGGTGACAGGGCACCAATACCCTCTAATGGTGACAGGGCACAGATACCCTCTAATGATGACACGGCACGGATTCCCTCTAATGGTAATAAGTCGCAACAAAGAGACTGTACCTGGATAGTAGCAAGGATTGTGGTTCGTCCTGCTTGCTCCGGGTCAATGCTTGAGATACCTGGGTAGAAGAAAGAATGGTGGTTCGTCCCACTTGCTCCAGGTCAGAGATTGTGATGCCTGAGTAGTAGCGGCAGTAGCGGTGATTCCACTTGCTCCAGGTTGAGCTTTTAAACACCCGCCTGGGTAGTAGCTGTAGTAGTGGTTATTCCACTGGCTCTGGGTTAAGCGGGTAGTAGTAAGGGGGTTGTAGCTCAAACCCACTTGCTCCGCATGGGTGTTTCAGTCCATGGTTAGCTACCAGGACATGTCGGGTTGGCTATATAACCGACAGATAATATCATCAGCCATAGGGTAGGCATACATCATTTGCATATGTTTGAATTATTTGGGTTCGCCTAGTTGTTTTGGATTGCTATATCATATATGCTATGTTACCTGGTTATGTGCTACTTGTTCTACTTGTACCTTATTGTGTATTACTTGCCTGTATTGCTTGTGTTTGTACAACTGAGAGATCCCTCATGCTGGTGCCGGTTGACACTGAGGGCTGTTATTAATGAGATGAGTTGATGATGAAATTGAATAATGATGATGATTATTGAATGAGGTAATTTGACCTCTTTGGGTAGATGCAGTGAAGTGATTTCAGTTGCTCTAGGTGAGGATATGAGATAATGATATAGAATTGCTGAGACAGAATAGCTGAGGATGGTTTCATTTATAATTCAGATGCCAGGGTATTTTATCTGTCTTTGTGGTGGTCATCGAAGGCGGTCTTTGCAGCAGACATAGAAGGCAGCAATGGATACCATGAATCTTCACTGAACAAGAAAGAAGATGACGCTTCTATCTGTGTTTGGGTGTGGATTCAGGTTGTCCAATGAAAATCGGATCTAATTTAGATCTGTTTTGTAAACTCCATATAATTAGTGAATAATTAGTTAATAAATTAATTATTAATCAAAGAAATTATAAAACCAAATTTTATTAATCCAACGGGGTAGAAATATTAAAAATACGAATTTTAACACCAATTTTAAGGGTTTTGGCCTAAAACTGAGCCAACGGGCCAAACCGGTCAAACTAGGACCACGTTGGACCCAAGGCCCAACCCAATTCAAGCCACACTTAGTGATCTCAGCCTCCCTTCCCCATCTTCAAATGCATGCCTGCTGAAATACGCAAGAGGGAGAAAAACTTGTGAAACCAAACTCTACCTTCCGTTCAATCTCATATAACTTTCAATCCGGAGCTCCGATCGCCGCACCGCTTATGGCCACATGATCACTGCGTCGAACTCTACAAAACCACCAAACATTGTGGTAAAGAAAACTCAAATTCTTTTGCAGCCTCTCCTTCCCCCAAATTTAAAAAATTTGGACATTTGGTATTGAAATTGTGATGTTTTGGTGTTTAGGATCAAGCTAACTTAGTGGGCTTGCCGGGCCTTGTCCTAGTTTCCGTCGTTAAGGTGAGAAACCTCTAACTCTTGTGAATGAATAACTATGAACCCTAAGTTTATTTTGTGTGGTATGAATTTGTATTGGTTTAGATTATATGTGTTGGGACCAAATTAGTGGTTATGGAAGCTTGATTGTAGACCTTGGAGGTAGAATTGCTGTTGGTATGCATTTTAGTGTTTGGGACATTGGTGGAACATTGGTGTTTGTGGTGGAACATTGGTGTTTGTGGTGTTTGTGGTGTTTAGGATAGGTTAGAATGTACAATTATGTTGATGTTTAGTAATCTTGATTAACAATGTTGAGTTAGTTTGAGAATGAATTAATGATTGATGCTTGTGGTGAGGATGATGAATATGAGCAATGATTGTTGATATATTGATGAATTATGTTGCTTGATTTTGAATTGTTAGGAGAAGAGTATGAATTTTAAGTATTGACATGTTGTGGAATAAATGAAAAGTGTTTAGGTATGTTTTGGATATGGTTGGTTTGAGTTGGAACTTGAATGTTTGGTTTTGAAATGGAAATTTATAAAAATGGAGGTTTGTGATTTTGATGAAAAATCCAATTTTTTATCAAACTTTGGCAGGCCATAACCCGACTTCTGGACCTTCGAACTTCACCAAACTTGTTTCATATAAAAATTTGGTCTGTGAAGTTTACACCGTTTGAAGAATAGACTAAAAATATTTTCTTACGAAAAGGTTATGTGTGTCGGAAGTTTGGTGTGTAAAAGTGTTTCTACATATTTGTAACAGGTTTTTGAGAAAATACAAGGCCCGCATATGCGGACATATGGCTGCGTACGTGGGAATTGGCCACTGTCTTGGGGAACTCGCGTACGTGGACAAGGGTCACGTACGTGACCTAGCGAATTACACCCCTGCATACGCTAGACATCGCATGCGTACGCGGACAGAGCTCACGTATACGAGACCCTTTATTTTTGGGAAAATGCATTTTTGTGAATATTAACCTATTTTCTAACCTCTAAACCTCTATTTTTACTCTTTAATATCCCAAAACTTTTTTTAATCATACTGAAAGGGGTAAACCTTGAGAAGATGGAAACTTGAAAGTGAAGAAAATTTGTGAAGTGGTGAATTATGATTGAGAAGTACTGAAACACTGAATATGTGATAAACAATGGCTAAGATGAAAAAGAATAATTGAACTTGAATGATGATTTGGCTGGTGCACTTCTTTTTATCTGAGATATGAGTTTCTCTGGGTAGATGGATTGGGTTACAACCACTTGATCCAGGTTGAGACTCGATACTCTATTGACTCTACGTCGCATGATGTGGTCTGGCACTTTAACTCCCCAGAAATTTCCCCAATGAGCTAAATTTGATAATTGATTGTAAAAGTTATGCATAGACTCTTAGAGATGCACACACGAACGGACTATCCAAGGTTTAACTACCGGACTTGTCGGGTTTGACTATATAACTGACAGATGAGACTCATCAGCCATAGGATAGGCATACATCAAGTTTATTTATTTATTTTTTTTGAGTTTGCATTACTTAGGTTTGCCTACTTGATAATCTATGCTTAACTGTTATATGTTCTGTTTGCTGTAACTGTAATCTATTTGTATTTTTCTTGTATGTAATATATGTCTGTGCAACCGAGAGATCCCCTGTCTGGCAGAGGAATGACAAGAGTTATTCCATTGGAGTTTGGAGGGTTGGAAGAAAGTGAAGAATGAGGGGTTAATTTAGAATTTTGTTAGAACTTAAGGGCCTTAGATAACTTACCTTGTTCATGGTTTTAAATTATAACTCTAAGTTTTAATTCTGAGTGTCGGAGTTCTATAATCGCCTCTGACTTTCCCGAGGCCTCATATTATGTATGTTGGCACCATTACTATGCTAAGAACCCTTCGTTCTCATTCCATACATATGTTATTGTTTTCAGACGCAGGTCGAGAGGCACCTCACTAGGCGTCTGGAGTTTCTTTTTTAGGCAAAGTCGGGCTGATATATTTTGATATTTGGGCTATATGTATATATATATATATATATATATATATATGTTTAGACTCTCTTTTGTGTATGTTTCACTTATGTACCTCTTAGAGGCTTGATGGAGGTCTAGGAGTTTATATTATGTATTTTGAGTACTTTTGGGATGTATATTTATATATGATATTCTCCGGCTAGCCTTGGCTTCACATGTTGAGCCCGAAGCTTGACATTCTATATCTCTTGACACACCGCTCTTGTTATATATATGTGCCTTTACTTTTCTTCATGCGCAAGTTTCTATTATGTGAGCATTGCGCTTTTCCTTTAATGATTTTTTCTTAAACTTTCCTTCAAGGCTCCTCAATTATTAAATTCTTTCAACTACTATTATGTATGTATTTTATTTTAGAGGTCGTAATACCACACCACCTCTATTTTTAATGTCAAAAAAAGGGTTACATTTTTAATGATATCTTTAACAAAAGGTGGGAAAAAATTACATAAGATAGGAGAAAACACCCTACATGATGATTATTTTGATAACACAAGGATTGACATCAAATTATGTAGAACATAACTGAAGATGTAAAATCTAACTATGAAATAATGAATAATATAAACACATGATTTCAAATGTTTAGTATTTTAAAATTTTATAATAAAAGTTATTTCTTAAATAACTTATAAAATAGACTTTAATTATTTTCAAATAAAATTATTACTCAAAACATATATTTAGAAATCTTATAATTTTAAATTTATATACTCTTCAATCAAGTAGATTGTACATTTTATTATAATTCTTTGTTAGTAAGAGTGCTAAGATTTATTCTTATATTTTTCTAATAACAAATATTTGCAAAAGAAATTTAACTAATTTTTAAATAATATTCATATCGTTTTGAATAAACCACAAAAATATTGTCATTTTAATGTAAATAAATATTGTTTGAGCCAACCTCCAATCCTTATCCGACCTGTTCTAGGGGATTTGCTCATTCTCTACCTAGCAGTTGCAAGCCGAGCTATAGCCTCAGCATTAGTTTGAGAAGACAAACACGAACAACTTATCTACTTTGTTAGCAAAGTTTTGTAGGGGGCAGAACTAAACTATCAAACCATAGAGAAGTTCGCATATGCCCTTATCATCACTTCCAGAAGGCTCCGACCTTATTTTCAAGCTTATACTATAAAAGTCCAAACAAACCAATCCATGAAGCATATCCTATAGAAGACGGACATTGTAGGAAGGATGCTATAATGGGCCATAGAACTGTCCAAGCTCGACTTAAGGTATAAAACTCGGACAGTAATCAAATCCCAGTATTTGGCCGACTTTGTGGCCAAATACATGGAAGCCCAAGGAAGTCCTACTACCTGGAATCTATATGTAGATGGATCATCCAATAAAGCTAGAAGTGGAGCAAGAGTGATTTTAGATATTGAAGAAGGAACTCGGGTTGAAGGTTAAAGATCTCAACATGAAGAAATACTTGGAAGAAGCACGGGAATATTTAGCTCAATTCTCGAATAGGTAAAGTACCTCATAGTTGGGATTGATTGTTTGACCAAGTGGATTGAAGTAGAACTCTTGACAACCATCACACCCTAAAGAAGTTAAAAGTTTCTTTACAAGAATATTATTACCCGATTTGGAGTCTCACACTCCATTATCATGGATAATGGAACTCAGTTTACCGACTCAATCTTTAGAAGCTCAGTGGCAAACCTTAAAATCAAGCACTAGTTCACATCGGTAGAACACACCCAACCTAATGGAGCATGGGTAGACGAGCTCCCACAAGTCTTATGGGCATATTGGACAACTCTCCCACAAGTCTTATTGTTTAAGCTACAACTATTACAAAATAATTGTTCATTAAAAGATCCATAGGCCGGGTCATCCAAATACTTAGAAAGTAAAGACTAAGGAGGAGGAATCTTCTTGTTCGAAGTCATGTTGGAAATATCTTCAGGTTACACGGAAGAAGTCAAAAGAATTTTAGGCTGAGAAGAGATTAGCTCATGTTCCATCCGGGTGGGAAAGCTCTGAGAGGCTCCCTCGACTCAGACTTTTGAGGTCTTCGGGTCGGGTATGAGAGTGTCTTCATCGTCTTGAAGTGCAGGAACAATCTTCTCATCAAACACAATGTTATCAAGACTAATGAGGGAGAGGTCCGCCTTGGGAGCAACAACCCGGAACTGAGCCTTTAGATTTTTCACCATCTCGTCCATACCTTCGACTATAGTTTTCTCAAGCTCCGCATATTTCTCCCTGGAGTTAGAGACCTCATCTACTAAGTCAAGCTTCTCCCTGATGACTCTGGTATAACTCTCCTCAACCTTCTTTTTTAAGTGTTCCGCTATGGCTAAGGTAGCCTCCACCTGTTTTACTCTTTCCCAAGATTTTTCAAGGTCGGACAAAAATGACTCCTTCTCTCCCTCCAATTCCTATTTTGTTTCCCTTAAGGATGCCACCTCAGCTTGAAGGTCAGCCAAAGCCTGCTGGGTGGCGCCAAGGGGATTCTTCTCTAACTCCTTCAATAATGAAGCACACACCCCAGCTGCACAAATTTCACCTCGGGCAAGTATTTGAAGGTGGCTCTTCACGAAAACATCGTCCATACTAATAGAACTATTTGGAAGGATGTGATTTTGGGCCCAAGCCACCGCATCAAAGCCCTGCTCATAGACACTCCCTGAGTCGGTGGTCTTCTATTTTTTAGACTTCCGCTTAGGATTGGAGGGGTGAAGGAAGAGCTGTTTGTTTTACCAACAAACACGTATAGCATCCCACACACCCAACAAACACGTATAACATCTCACATAGTTAACAACTACAATCACATTACCAAAAACAGAAATGATGCCACCTTCAACAGCTAAGTTGACACCATTCAGGGGCAATACAACAAAAACCCCATATTCAAGACTCATGGTAACAATGAAAAGTCCTGATTCAATAAAAAAAAAAGAAAAATTTTTTTAAAACATCTCCAAAAAATAAAGCAACAACACCACTCAGAGAATAAGAAAAAAGAGACGGAAATTCAAAAAGATAAGAAACTCTAACCTTGAAGGAATGCGAATAAAAAAAAGAGCTTGAACAACAAAGACACAAACATTTCACTCCAAAGGCGCAGAAAAAATCATTTTTTTCAAGATGAAAAAAAACCTTGAATTCAAGAAGGGATGCGGAAATGAAGTTGAAGAAATTTTTGAAAAAAAAAATGGACAAACGTTTCAGAAGAAGAATTGAAAAAGGAGAAAGAAATAAATTTTGGGTATTTATAAGACAAAGGGCAAAAGAGTAAATTTACACGCCCTCATTAATGACATGCGCTGTTCCCAAGACAATTGCAAAAGTAACATATGCCGTACCATAAAGGGACACAATATTTCAAAAAATTTTCGAAAATACATTGAGTATCTGACCTACCAAAGGCAGTATACCCGACGTGGGAGGTTAAATTTACAAATGCTCGAGTCCGACCTTATAAAAGTATAGGTTCAAACAGGAGCTCTGTTCATACCCTTGCCCAAAATAAAGCCAGGTCCAAAAGTAATAAAAACCCACCCAACGAAGGTGGCCTCATTTACTCCTACCCAACCTTATAGAGGTCGCGCGCGATGATAACAATTCAACAATTCAACCTTACTTATTTGAATAAGTAACTAACTCCTAAGATATCTCCTACCCATTTAGAATGAAGATCTAAACAACTTTCCTAAAAAAGGGAACGGCACCACCATTCAAGGTGGAACTTCTCTAACAGGTGGTTATCTTTTCTACTATAAATATACTGACATACTCAAGTATAATCGAAATCCAATCTATTAAAAAACCTACTTTAAACCTTTGCTAACTTAGACATCAGAATTCCTTGCAGATACTACCCCCCGCCTCCCTCACGAAAAACTTGGACGATGGTACTTCGACACCAATATAAATCGAACGCTGTCACAAAAGAAGTCTGAACCTCACATCTAAACCCAAATACAATTTAATTCAGATAATCCTCAAAACACAAACCAATTAAATTTAATCGATTCAATTTTCATTTTCTTTCCAAATTCAAAGCAATCCTACACGCGAACTCTTTGTCATCTCTCAATGATTTACCTTGCTTCTTAGTTGAGTTATGGTGCTATTAACTCGTCAACTTAACTCGTCAACTTAACTCCTTCTAGTGTCAAAGACTACACACGTCCCTCTCCTATTAGTTTTAACGTTGTGGTCACCTTAGTCGCCAAATATACAAGCCACTACACTACAGAATGCACCAAATAAATTATCAAATAAATTCAGTATAAAATCTATTAAAAATAAAATTTTATTAAAGATTGACTGAAAAGTTATTTGTATTTTTTTTTTTTCTAGTTTGATTCTTCGTCAATTTTTAGTCTTTTAAACTATTGATCAAATTTTTCCTCACAAAATTGATTAAATGTGTAAATGAAAAAAATAAGATGATTATTCACATGAAATGTTAGTCAACGGGGAAAATAATACTATGATACCTACCAAAATGAATACGTTGAGGTCCTTGTCGGAGATATTCCGTGCCTCCTCACCGCCACCGCCCTGAAATTGAAGCAGCACATCCAAGAAATCCTTTCTAGCCATATCATCACTATGCTGCAACTGCAACCGCTCCTTCACGAACTTGGAAGCAATATCAATGGCCTTTCCCATGTCCCTCTTCATCCTCCGCTGCAGCCCCTGCGGGTCCACCCACACAAGCCACGGGAACACGTCCGCCACGTTCGCGTGCCCCGTCCACTCCAAAAGCCCCATGATTGCTTTAAACAGATCCGAACCTGTTTCCGATTCCGGGTCAAACATGTCTTGGGAAAGCATAAGGTTCCCGAACAGATTGAACGACATCAAGAACACGAATCTTGCCACGTGGACACCTTCGCCGGCTTTGACTTTTTTAGCTTCTTTTGCTACCCAGGAAACCATGTCGTTGACGCACCTGCGCCGGACGGGAGCGGTATCGTTGATGCGTTTCGCGACGAGCATGTCCACCGTGACGAGGCGGCGCATGAGGCGCCAGTAAGGGCCGTAAGGGGCAAGGGCTAAAGAGGACTTGTCGTAGTTGTGGACTCGCATGGTTTGAATGATTGTCCTGTCGGCGAAGTTGTGGTCGTGGGACTTGAAGAACTCAGTGGCGGTTTTGGCGCTGAGGATGGCGACGGTGTTGATGGCTCCCAGCTGGAGGCGCACAACGGGGCCGTAGGTATGGCTTAGGTTTGCGAGGGTGCGGTGTGGCATGTCTCCGAGCTGGAATAAGTTGCCGAAAATTGGCCATCCTGGTGGTCCTGGAGGCTGGCGGTAGGAGGAGGAGTGGCGGCGGCGGAGGAGGAAGAATGTGAGAAGAGGCGGAAGGGAGAGGAGTAGGAGGAGTGAGAGAGGGTAATATGAAGGAGTGTCCATGATTGCTTGAGATTTTGGCAATGTTGTCAAAGGCTTATTCATCTTCATACAAATTACATTGTAAATTTGAGTGTAAGTTTATAGGATTTGTAAACTTACAAAAATCATCTTCAACTTACAAAAAATCAAGATTTTTTTAATAATATTATTTGATTTAATGTTTATAAAATGAATTCGCTCATTCAAAATTATTATATCAAAAAATTTTAATAGTTAAATCAAGAGAATTAATTTCTAATTAAAATAATATTATATTAGCCAACTTTTTTTTATTGTAGAATTATTTTTAATTTTTATTAAAATTTTGGAATTTAAAATTTAAAATTTAAATTTTAAAATATAGAATAAAAATATAAATAAAAAAATTAACTATTATTGACTGAAATTTTTTTGTTTTAAACTAAGCTCAAATAATTTATTTATTAATGTTAAATTCTATCAATTCAATGGATGAATTGAGATTTCAATATATTAATGATAAATTAGATGTATAAATTTTCATAAATTTTAAATGTTTTTTGATATTTCTCATACCATTGTATATATTTTTACACAGAATATAATTAATAGAAGTTAAAATTTATAAAGAAAAGTACACTTATTGGTATAAATTATCAAGATTTATGCTTGGTGCAAATGACTTTATGCTCATAATTAAAATAAGAATTTTTATTATCATTATTATTATTTATATTTTTATTTTTTATCCAATATATTTTTTTAGAACTTTGACAAATTAAATCTATATGTTATTAGAATTTTATCATAATAAATCTAAAATATGATCATTGTTGTGGTGCTATGTTTACATATAAAAACTCACTTTAGGCAAATATAAGTGAACATGTATATATAATTTATATTTGGTAACTACTTAAATAAAGACGTTGAAAATATTTTTTTATGAAAATTTTTATATTAAAAATGTACTTTATTTATTTAGTTATATTTTTTAAAAAATTATACTTTTACAATATATTAAAATTAAATTTTACTGTTTATTATCTAATAATAAAAAAAACTTATTTTTATACCAGGCACGAACATACATTAAAGGAGGAGGGGGTATTTTTTCCCAGAGTTTTAAAAAAAAAAACTAATACATACCTATATATATATATATATGTCTTTTATTATATTATATTTATCCAAAATAAAATATAAATATTTTTTTTGTATTTTATGTTAAAAAAATTTTTGTTAAGTTTAACATTTAATAATAATTATATTGTTAAATTTGATTTAGCATAAAAATAAAAAATAAAAAATAAAAAATAAATAAACTCAAAAAATAGTGATAATTAATTTTATTATATTAGTTAATTAGTTGATAATTAAATTAGAATTTAGTTTTCTAATTAAATACAACTTAAATTATTAGTGACTTTTTAAAAAATATTTAACATAAAAAAATATATTATCTATATATTAATGTACTCTATTAATATTTATTATTAAAATGGTCTTGATTATAGTAATTATTTTGGATAAAAATTTTATTTATACCATAAAAACTATAATAAGTAGATTTTATAATTAAATATGAGATAATAAAAAGTAAAATAATTGTTTAAGAACATATATAGAAAAATAATATTTAGTCATGTTAAAAATAAAAAAAATTTATTATAAATTATTTTTTATTATTTTAAATATTATACTAAGTGAAATTATCTTTTTTTTTTATTTTAAATACTATAATAAGTGATTGTGTGTATGTTTCTAATTCTTATCAATATGTATAGATAGTTCTAATTTAAAATTTTAAATATGTCTAAATAAATTTGGATTGGTCGAGTGATTAGCTTAATCGTCTGTTTAAACAAGTGTTGGGAGTTCGAATTTCATTTCGTGTGTATAATAATTCATTGACCCTCTTAAATAAAACTCAAAGTTATGATAGATTAGTTTTAAATTTATTGGATATTGTAAAAAACATAAAAAATATATTTATACCTAAATTTTTTTATTTTTTTGCCTTCACAACTAAATTTTTCTGGTCTACTGATGACAATAATTATAAAATTTTTACGGTAGTATCTTCCTTTATATTTTATGATCAAAAAGAAAACTTTTGAGAAGATGCATGTATTTATAAGATAAGATATTATCATTAAATAAGAGTAACTCATCCTCCCAATAGTAGTTGGTGAAATAGAGAATATCGAATTCCTCAACAAACAAAAATAGAAGAGAATACCCAAACGCTTCTAGATATTGAAAATTTGAAATAGATTGTGACATGTGACTGCCATTCTACAAATTTTTAATTCTTTTTATGGGAAAACGGGGCAACCGACCAAATAAAATTTTTAATACAACGATAATATCTGCATATTTCTTTATTCAATAATATTAGAAAAAAAATCAAAATTTACTTTAAAAAAATTTAACTATTTTTAGTTAATATTTTTTAATTATCAAATATTTTTATTTTTTATTTAAAAAAAATTACAAATTGACTTGGAAAAAGACTCGCGTACAAATATATTAATGTTCATCGTTAATATATGAATTATGTACAAGACACATATATAATTGGACGATCCCCATAATATAATGTGCAAACAAACAACTATTATTATTATTATTATTATTATTATTATTATAACAACAATAACAGTAACAAAATTTTACTTGTATTGTAATGTTCGTATCTTTAGTTGTTTTTTTATTAGAATTTTATTTAATAAATTATTGTTTGTTTTTTTTTTTTTAAACAAGCATTTTATAGTTACTACTTTGAGTTGTTTAAATTATTTGATTACAGGAGATTATGAGAAGAACCGAGCAAAACAAAAGAATTACTGGATTAAACAGAAAAGTTACTAGAATAATACTATAACATTTTGGGTTTATGGTCTTGATATTTTTGGCCACGATTTTTTTGAAAAGGGTGACCATAGAGTGCTTATGGTCACAGTTTTTTAAAAAAGGGTAGCATAAAAGAGTTTATGATCACGGTTTTGAGGGGTGGCCTAAAGGGGTCTATGGTTACAGTTTTTAAAAAAAGGGTGGCATAAAAGGGTCTATAGTCACGGTTTTGGAGAGTGACCTAAAAGGGTCTATAGTCACGGTTTTGGGGGTGACTTAAAGAGGTCTATGGTTACAGTTTTTTACAGTGACAAAAAAAGAGCTATTGTCACGGTTTTTCAAAAAAGGGTGACCTAAAAGGGTCTATGGTCATAGTTTTGGGGTGACCTAAAGGGGTCTATGGTCACGGTTTTAGGGGTGGCCTAAAAGGGCCTATGGTCACGGTTTTGGGGGGTGGCCTAAAGGGGTCTATGGTCACGATTTTGGGGAGTGGCCTAAAAAGGTCTATGGTCACAGTTTTGGGGGTGACCTAAAGGGGTCTATGGTCACGGTTTTTTATAGTGACAGAAAAGGAGCTATGGTCACCATTTTTCAAAAAAGGGTGACCTAAAAAGGTCTATGGTCACGGTTTTGGGAGTGGCCTAAAGGGGTCTATGGTCACGGTGTTGGGGGTGGCCTAAAAAGGTCTATGGTCATGGTTTTAGGGGTGACCTAAAGGGGTCTATGGTCACGGTTTTTTATAGTGACCAAAAAAGGTCTATGGTCACAGTTTTTCAGAAGGGTGACCTAAAAGTGTTTATGGTCACGGTTTTGAGGGTAACCTAAAGGGGTCTTTGGTCACGGTTTTTCAGAAGGGTGACCTAAAAGTGTTTATGGTCACAGTTTTGAGGGTGACCTAAAGGAGTCTATGGTCACGATTTTTTACAGTGACCAAAAAGTGTCTATCGTCACGGTTTTTCAAAAGGGTGACCTAAAAGGGTCTATGGTCACGGTTTTGGGGATGACCTAAAGGGATTTATGGTCACAGTTTTAATCATTTGAGTTTAAATTAATTAAGATTTTTATGTATTTTTTATAATTTTAAAAATTTTATCTTTTAAAAATTGTAATAATTAAAAACTAATAATAATTTTATATGATTTATTTTAAATATTAAAATTTTAAATTTAATTTTATAAATAAAAAATTAAGTTGAATACTATTAATTTTAAATTAAAAAAAGTTTTAAAACTTAATAACATAAAAAATTATTTAATAACTTAATAATGAAAGTGTTGTATAATTAAATTTAAGAAATTTCTATTATGAATAAATTATGGTTTATTTATTAAATTGAGTTTTTAGAGTTAGAGATTAATTTATTAAGAATGATTAAATGAATTTTTGTAAAGACTTTAGATTTAAGTCAGTCAATATTTATGTACAACTTTTATTTTAATTAGTTATTTTATATAAATTAAAATTAAAGTTATGATGAAAAAATAATGAAGGGTCATATAATTTAATTTAGGTAATTGATATTTTGAATTTAACCGTATTTTATAAAATGTAATTAGTATGTTTATTTTATAATTTAAATTAGAAATAACTATTCGAACTCAATAATATCTTGATAAATGAAATTTTATCTGTTCTAAAAATAATCCTTATAATATTATATTTAAATTCTAGATTGTTATTCTATCACAAATATTTTATAAAATTGTTATATTATTCATATATATTTAACTCTAACTCTAAAATTCCTAAATAAAACCCTAATTCCCCAATCCCTAAATCAAAACACAACGCACACACACGTTCAGAAAAGGAAGGAAACGAGAAACAGAGGGAGCTCGAGGGAGAAGAAGAAGGGAAGGAGAGGGAGAAGAGCGTGCCGGCGACGAGCATCGCAAGCCGTCGCTCGTTGTCGCTGCTGGGTTCTTCGTCAACGCTACTGCAGACAAGAAGAGAAAGAGAGAAACCCAGCGCGAGAGAAGAGCAGGAGGGGCGTGGTGTGCGAAATCGTGATCATTCCATTCCTTGGTAACGGCGCTAAAAACTCAATACGCACGTTCATGATCTTATATCTGTTTCACAACTTCGTACAACTAACCAGCAAGTGCACTGGGTCGTCCAAGTAATAAACCTTACGTGAGTAAGGGTCGACCCACGGAGATTGTCGGCTTGAAGCAAGCTATGGTCACCTTGTAAATCTCAGTCAGGCGGATTAAATTGCATTAAGAAATTATAGTGGATGAAAATAAATAAAATATAAAATAGGATAGTGATACTTATATAATTCATTGGTGAGAATTTCAGATAAGGGTATAGAGATGCTTTCGTCCCTCTGAACCTCTCCTTTCCTGCTGTCTTCATCCAATCTTTCCTACTCCTTTCCATGGCAAGCTGTATGTAAGGCATCACCGTTGTCAATGGCTACTTTCCATCCTCTCTGTGAAAATGGCCCGATGCGCTGTCACTGCATGGCTAATCATCTGGAGGTTCTCAATCATACTGGAATAGGATTCACCCTCCTTTTGCGTCTGTCACTACGCCCAGTACTCGCGAGTTTGAAGTTCGTCACAGCCATCCCTTCCCGGATCCTACTCGGAATACCACAGACAAGGTTTAGACTTTCCGGATCTCAGGAATGGCCATCCATGGGTTCTAACTTATACCACGAAGACTCTAATATCTCGGACTCGGTCCTCTGTATTAGATATCTAAGAGATATTCATTCTAGCTTGTTTGCATGTAGAACGGAAGTGTTTGTCAGGCACGCGTTCATAGGTGAGAATGATGATGAGCGTCACATAATCATCACATTCATCATGTTCTTGGGTGCGAATGGATATCTTAGAAGCGAAATAAGTTGAATTGAATAGAAAAACAGTAGTACTTTGTATTAATTCATGAGGAATAGCAGAGCTCTACACCTTAATCTATGGAGTGTAGAAACTCTACCGTTGAAAATACATAAGTGATAAGGTTCAGGCATGGCCGAATGGGCAGCCCCCATGAGAGTCTAAGATAGCATAAAACTAATCAAAGATGATCCGAAGATGTAAATACAATAGTAAAAAGTCCTATTTATACTAAAATAGTTACTAGGGTTTACAGAAATAAGTAATTGAAGAAATACACTTCCGGGGCCCACTTGGTGTGTGCTTGGGCTGAGCATGAAGTTTACATGTGGAGAGGTCATTTTTGGAGTTGAAGGCCAGTTTGTAACGTGTTTCTGGCGTTGAACTCCACTTTGCAACTTGTTTCTGGCGCTGAACGCCAGACTGCAACATGGAACTGGCGTTCAACGCCAATTTGCGTCGTCTAAACTCGAGCAAAGTATGGACTATTATATATTGTTGGAAAGCCCTGGATGTCTACCTTCCAACGCAATTGGAAGCGCACCATTTGGAGTTCTGTAGCTCCAGAAAATCCACTTTGAGTGCAGGGAGGTCAGAATCCAACAGCATCTGCAGTCCTTCTTCAACCTCTGAATCTGATTTTTGCTCAAGTCCCTCAATTTCAGCCAGAAAATACCAGAAATCACAGAAAAATACACAAACTCATAGTAAAGTCCAGAAATTTGATTTTTAATTAAAAACTAATAAAAATATACTAAAAAACTAACTAAATCATACCGAAAACTATGTAAAAACAATGCCAAAAAGCGTATAAATTATCCGCTCATCATAACACCAAACTTAAATTGTTGCTTGTCCCTAAGCAACTGAAAATAAAATAGGATAAAAAGAAGAGAATATACTATAAATTCCAAACTATCAATGAAACATAGCTCCAATCAGATGAGCGGGACTTGTAGCTTTTTGCCTCTTGAATAGTTTTGGCATCTCACTTTATCCATTGAAGTTCAGAATGATTGGCATCTATAGGAACTCAGAGTTCAGATAGTGTTATTGATTCTCCTAGTTCAATATGTTGATTCTTGAACACAGCTACTTTATGAGTCTTGGCCGTGGCCCTAAACACTTTGTTTTCCAGTATTACCACCGGATACATAAATGCCACAGACACATAACTGGGTGAACCTTTTCAGATTGTGACTCAGCTTTGCTAAAGTCTCCAATTAGAGGTGTCCAGGGTTCTTAAGCACACTCTTCTTTTTGCTTTGGACCTTGACTTTAACCGCTCAGTCTCAAGTTTTCACTTGACACCTTCACGCCACAAGCACATGGTTAGGGACAGCTTGTTTTAGCCGCTTAGGCCAGGATTTTATTCCTTTAGGCCCTCCTATCCACTGATGCTCAAAGCCTTGGATCCTTTTTATTACCCTTGCCTTTTGGTTTTAAGGGTTATTGGCTTTTTGCTCTTGCCTTTTGGTTTTAAGAGCTTTTGGCTTTTTCTACTTGCTTGTTTTTCTTTCTTTTTTTTTTTCTCTTTTTTTTTTCGGTATTTTTTTCTGCAAGTTTTGTATTCACTGCTTTTTCTTGCTTCAAGAATCATTTTTATGATTTTTCAGATTATCAAATAACATGTCTCCTGTTCATCATTCTTTCAAGAACCAATATATTTAACATTCTTAAACATCAAATTCAAAAGACATATGCACTGTTCAAGCATTCATTCAGAAAATAAAAAGTATTGTCACCACATCAAAATAATTAAACTAGTTTCAAGGGTGAATTCGAAACCATGTACTTCTTGTTCTTTTGTTTTTAAAACATTTTTCATTTAAGAGAGGTGATGGATTCATATTCACTACTTTAAGGCATAGACACTTAGATACTAATGATCATGTAATAAGACACAAACATAAATAAATATTTAACATAAAAGACGAAAAATAGAAAATTTAAGAATAAGGAATGAGTCCACCTTAGTGATGGTGGTGTTTTCTTCTTGAGGAACCAATGATGTCCTTGAGCTCTTTTATGCCTCTTCCTTGTCTTTGTGGCTCCTCCCTCTATGTCAATCCCAGCCGAGTTGCATAGATGGCAAATGAGGTGAGGAAAGGCTAACCTTGCCATAGTGGAGGACTTGTTAGCCACCTTGTAGAGTTCTTGAGGTATAATCTCATGAACTTCCATCTCTTCTCCAATCATGATGCTATGGATCATGATGGCCCGGTCTATAGTAACTTCAGACCGGTTGCTAGTGGGAATGATTGAGTGTTGAATGAACTCCAACCATCCTCTAGCTACAGGCTTAAGGTCCAGTCTTCTCAGTTGAACCAGTTTGCCTTTTGAGTCAATCTTCCGAGCTCCTTCTCCATATATGTCCATGAGGACTTGGTCCAACCTTTGATCAAAGTTGACTCTCCTTGTGTAGGGGCATGCATTCTCTTCCATCATTGGCAAGTTGAACGCCAGCCTTACATTTTCCGGACTGAAATCTAAGTAGTTCCCCCGAACCATAGTAAGATAATTCTTTGGGTTCGGGTTCTTACTTTGATCATGGTTCCTAGTGATTCATGCATTGGCATAGAACTCTTGAACCATTAGGACTCCGACTTGTCAGATGGGGTTGGTTAAAACTTCCCAACCTATTCTTTGGATCTCATGTCGGATCTCCGGATACTCATTTTTCTTGAGTTTGAAAGGGACCTCGGGGATCACCTTCTTCTTGGCCACAACATCATAGAAGTGGTCTTGATGGGCTTTGGAGATGAATCTTTCCATCTCCCATGACTCGGAGGTGGAAGCTTTTGTCTTCCCTTTCCCTTTTCTAGAGGTTTTGATAAACTACTATTTTATAGTTTATATTGTGTTTAATTGTGTGGTTTTGTCATGACCCTTACCCACTTATTCATCAATTTAGCATGCATTTAGATTTCCTTCCTAAATTCAGTACATGTTTGAAAATTGCTTCCTAGAGACTTTAATTATTTATTTTTAATTCTCCTTTATTCCATTCGATGCTGTGATCTGTGTGTTAAGTGTTTCAGACTTTATAGGGCATGAATGAGTTGGAGATTGGAAAGAAAGCTAGCAAAAATGGAAGGAACACAAGAATTTGAGGAGATAACCAACGAGAAGTGACGCGGTCGCATGGCTCACGCGACCGCGCGAAGGAGCGCAATTCGCAGTGACGCGGCTGCATGGCTTCCGCGGCCGCGCGGGTTGGAAAGCGCAAGCGACGCGGTAGCGTGGACGAGGCGAACGCGTGGAGAGGAAAAAGCGCAAGCGACGCGTCTGCATGGATGACGCGATCGCATGACATGTGCGATCTGCATAATCTGCAGAATTTGTTGGGGGCAATTTTGGACCATATTTCGGCCCAGTTTTTGGCCCGGAACAGCAGACTAAAGTCAGAGAATATGCAGAAACAACACACATTTTTCATTCAGTTGTTTTAGATCTAGTTTTTCACTCTCTTAGGTTTTTCTCTCTAGTTTTTAGAATTTTAATTTTCAATTGGTCTTAGCATTGGAACATTGAGAAGAGTTATTTCCTCATCAAGACTTCATCATTCTAGTTTGTTCTCTTAACTTGGTTCTAATCTTCCATGTTCTTTGTTATGTTCAATTTTGTCATTCAGATACTTTTATGATTATTTAATGTAAGGATTATTTCTTTTTAATTCAATTTCAATACCAATAATCATGTCTTCTTTTAATTCCCTTTCATGTGCTATGGATTCTTTATTTACAATGTGTGAGTAGTTTCCTTACTTGATGGGGAGTTGATTGAAAGGAACTCTTGAGTTGGAAGGATTGAAAGAAAATTTGTAATTGGGTTAAATGTTGGATTGCTATCCTGTCACCGACGCCAATCCCTTTGAACTAAGTGGGTTGCAACTTGTGAACAGATCTGGCATTCCCACTTGTTTGACTTTCCCTTACCTAGTAAAGGATAACCAAACAGAACAACTATTAATTATGAATTAATCTTACAATCACACCATCAATGATAGAGATTCTAACCAATCAATTCCCAGTCAAGGCTTTTATTTATATTATTTAAAATTCCTCAATTTAATTTCCAATTTACTTAGCTCAACTTCTTGGAATATTTGATTAATAAAACAACACACTTTTCTGCAACTCGTTGGGAGACGACCTGGGACTTAAAACTCCCAGTAATTTTAATTTAAACTCTCTGTGACATATTTCTAAATTGATAGGCAGATTTTTGGTGAGTTAAGAACTATACTTGCAACGTAACCATTTTAATAAATTTTTAATTCACCAGCTTCTGCTTCCCATCAATTTTTGGCGCCGTTGCCAGGGAGTTGCAATAGAGTGCTAATTTTATTAATTAGAATTTATTTATTTGCATTTTGTTAAATTTTGCTACTATGAGCTGCATGTTTCTTCCGTCAAATGACACGTTCACTTCCTGATCCGCGCTTGCTAATATTCGATCCTGAAATTGAAAGAACAATTTCACGAATAAGGCGAGAACAGCGTAGGTTAGCCCGCTCTGAGGGCGGATCTGAAAGTGAATCTGAGGAAGAAACCAGCCCCCGTTCTACTGATTCGGTTGTTTTACGTGCAGAAAACATGGCAGCTAGAAGAGTTACCATTCAGGAGGAAGGAGCTCCTGATTTTACAATGCAACCATTTCTAGCGCATCATCCAGCGGTAGCTACGGATTTTGAAATAAAGACCGCACTGCTAAATTTGATGCCCAAGTTTCATGGCCTACCTGCTCAAGAGCCTATCAAGCACTTGAGAGATTTCCAGGCAGCCTGTTCTACTGTCAGGCGTGATGGCACTGATGAAACTTCGATTCTGCTGAAAGCTTTTCCGTTCTCTCTTGAGGGAAAAGCAAGAGAGTGGTACTACACTCAACCTCTAGCAAATGTATCCAACTGGGATACACTCAGAAAGGAGTTTTTGGAGAAATTCTTTCCATCTGAAGTTACTGATAAACTGAGGAAGGATATCTCTACAATTGTTCAGGACGACAATGAGACTCTCTTTGAATACTGGGAGCGCTTCAATAATCTTCTGGAAGCATGCCCCTACCACATGATGGACAAGATCGTGCTACTCAGTTATATCACACAAGGTATGAGACCCCAAGATAAGACCACATTGGAAAGTGCCAGCAATGGGTCTATGAAGAAGTACAAGATCACTGATGAAGCTTGGCAATTGATCAGTGATTTAGCTGAATCTACTCGGAATCACAGACAGAAGCCAGGCCGTTCAAAAGCCGTTGCAGAAGTATCTTCTGGCATAGAGACTGCTGCTCTAAATCGAAGCATCTGTGAGATGACCAACCTGCTGAAACAAATGCAGTTGAATCAACAAGCTCAGCAAACTCAACCGCAGCAAAACCAACAACTAGTTCCACAAAAAATTTGCGGAATTTGTGCTGATTACAGCCACTACACTGATGAATGCCCGCAGCTCCAACAAGAAGACAACATGGTGGCATCTACTCACAACTTCTATGACCACCCCAACCAAGGGTACAATCAAAGTGGAAATAATAACCATGGATGACAGGACAATTCAAACTAGCATTGGAGGGACAACAATAATAGAGGAGGCAGAGATAATCAGAGAAATCAGAGGTGGAATAATAACAACAACAGGCAGCAAAATCAACCGTATCGAGCACCTCACCTGAGGCAAAACCAAGGACCACCGAACAATCAGCAGCAAACCTCTCAATTTACTCATTCTTCTGTATCTTCTAATGAAGATTTATTACAAGCTTTTGAGAAAAGACAACTGGCCATGGAAAATACCATCGTGAACAGTATTAATGCCAGTCTGAATGGTTTCACCTCTACTCTGTAAGCTTTTATGACACAACTTAGTTCAGCACAAAATTCCAGTAACCAACCTTCAAGCACCACTGGAATCCCCTCTCAACCATTACCCAATCCAAAGGGAGGCATTAATGCCATCACCCTGAGGTCCGGAACCACACTGCAGGAGAGGAATCAGGAGGAACCAAGCTCACCAGAATACGTCTCAGGTGAAGAGGTGGTAGAAATCGAAGATGTTGAAGAGGAAGAGGACATACAGGACATAGCTGAAGAAGAGATAGCTCAACCACAGGAAGAAGCACAAAAAGGCACAGGCACCACAGAAAACACTACTCCCATTCCATTTCCACAACTTGCAAGGAAGCCCAGGAAGCAGCTGGAACCTGACCCTAAAATGGTAGAAATATTCAAAAAGGTTGAGATAACTGTTCCCCTTTTTGATGTTATTCAGCAGGTACCTAAATATGCAAAGTTTCTAAAAGACTTATGTATCCATAAAGACAAAATTAATGAATTAGAAACTATTCCTTTAGGTAGTTCTATATCTGCTTTAATGGGAGGATTACCTGAAAAATGTAGTGATCCAGGTCCTTGCATAGTTAGTTGTACTATTGGTGGTGTAGTAATTTATGATTGCATGTGTGATTTATGAGCATGTGTCAGTATAATGCCTTTGTCTATATATGATGTTTTGAGGCTCCCTCCCTTAAAAAGGTCGGCAGCTCGTTTTGTGTTAGCAGATAAAAGCATTATTACAGTGGCTGGAGTTGCTGAAGATGTTTTGGTGAACATTAAAGGGCTCACATTTTCCACTGATTTTTATATCTTGGAGATGCCCCATAATGATTCAGATAAGCCATCATCAATCCTACTTGGAAGACCATTCCTGAAGACATCAAAATTCAAATTGGATGCTTTTTCAGGAACATACTCCTTTGAAATTGATGGCCGCATAGTGATCTTCAATCTGAATGGAGTCATTGACAACCCCCCAGAAGATCGTTCTATCTTCCAATGTGATGTCATAGACGAAAGTGTGGCTGGAGTTCAAAAAGAAGAGTTTGAAGAGAGGCACACTGGACAAGGTCCAAGTGTGGGGACCCTCTTAACTGACAATGAGGACACTTCGCCATTTTCACAAGTCCCAGATAATCCAGAGCCTGCCCATGATCAAAAGTTAGAATTGAAACCTCTCTCTCCACATCTCAAATATGCTTATCTCGAGGATGAGCAGAAGCTTCCGGTTATTATTGCAAGGGAACTGACTTCTCAACAAGAAGAGCAGTTACTTGATGTACTGAGGAAGCATAAGAAGGCAATTAGGTGGAGTTTGGCAGACATAGTGGGAATTGACCCTCAAGTATGCGAACACAGAATATTTTTAGAAGAGGGAGCAAGACCTGTCCGTCAACCACAAAGAAGATTGAATCCCACCATCTTGGAAGTTGTCAAAAAGGAAGTGACCAGACTATTGGAAGCAGGTATCATATATCCCATTTCAGACAGTGAATGGGTAAGCCCAGTACAAGTGGTGCCCAAGAAGTCTGGAGTCACTACAGTGAAGAATGAGCATGGAGAGCTGATAACTAGAGTTCAGAATGCTTGGAGAGTTTGCATTGATTACAGGCGTCTCAACCAAGCTACCCGTAAGGATCACTACCCACTTCCATTCATTGATCAAATGCTGGATCGCCTGTCAGGTAAATCACATTGTTGCTTTTTAGATGGTTACATAGGTTATTTCCAGATTCATATAGCTCCTGAGGATCAGGAAAAGACTACTTTTACATGTCCTTTTGGGACTTATGCCTATAAGAGAATGCCCTTTGGCTTGTGCAATGCACCAGCCACCTTCCAAAGGTGCATGATGAGTCTTTTCTCTGATCTTATTGAGGACTGTATGGAGGTTTTTATGGACGATTTTAGCATTTATGGTGATTCTTTTAACCTCTGCTTAGATGGATTATCTAGAGTATTAGATAGATGTGTTAATACAAACCTTGTATTAAATTTCGAAAAATGCCACTTTATGGTAAAGCAAGGGATTGTATTAGGACATGTGGTATCTAATAATGGCATTTCTGTAGACCCAGCAAAGGTGAATGTTATTTCTAGTTTACCTTACCCCTCTTCTGTGAGGGAAGTCCGTTCGTTCCTTGGCCATGCAGGTTTCTACAGGAGATTTATTAAAGACTTTAGTAAGGTGGCATTACCCTTATCCAGATTACTGAAGAAAGACATTGAGTTCGAGTTCAGTGAAGATTGCAAACAAGCATTTGATAAGATGAAGACTGCTCTAACTCAAGCCCCAATTGTGAGAGGACCCGACTGGAGCCAACCATTTGAAATCATGTGCGATGCTTCCAACCATGCAGTAGGAGCAGCGCTGGCTCAGCGTGAAGGTAAGGATCCTTTTGTTATTGCCTATGCATCTAAAACTTTAGACACTGCCCAGTCCAATTATACTACTACCGAGAAAGAGCTACTTGCTATTGTTTTTGCTCTGGATAAATTCCGGGCTTATTTACTTGGTACTAGAGTAGTAGTGTATTCGGACCATGCAGCTCTAAAGTATCTACTAGCTAAAAAGGAATCCAAACCAAGACTTATACGTTGGATACTACTGTTACAAGAATTTGATTTAGAAATAAAGGATAGGAGTGGTAATCAAAATTTAGTAGCAGACCACTTGAGTCGCCTTGAACATATTAAGGATGATTCTACTCCTATAGATGGTAATTTTCCTTTTGACAACCTGCAAGCAGTATCTGAGGTAGTCCCTTGGTATGCACCTGTTGCTAATTATTTAGTTAGCCGCATATTTCCTCCACATTTTTCTAAACATCAAAGAGACAAGCTGAAAAGTGAGTCTAAATATTATATATGGGATGACCCATATTTATGGAGATGTGGCGCTGACCAGATAATTAGACGTTGTGTACCTCAATCAAAATTCCAGTCCATTTTAGAGGCCTGTCACTCATCTGAGATTGGAGGACACTTTGGCCCTCAAAGAACAGCTAGAAAGATCTTAGACTGCGGATTCTGGTGGCCTACTCTTTTTAGAGATGCCGCTGAGTTTTGTAAATCTTGTCACCCATGCCAAAAATTTGGTAACATATCCAAGAGGGATGAGATGCCTCAACAATATATGCTTTTCTGTGAAATTTTTTATGTTTGGGGCATTGACTTCATGGGTCCATTTCCAAATTCTAGTGGATATTTTTATATATTGTTAGTTGTGGATTATGTTTCCAAATGGGTGGAAGCAATTCCTACCCGCACTGATGATGCTAACACTGTTGTTTCCTTTGTGAGAAACCATATTATATGCCGCTTTGGATCACCACGAGCGATCGTGAGCGATCAAGGCACCCATTTTTGTAATAGGAGACTAACAGGATTGATGAAGAAGCATGGGATAATCCATAAAGTTGCAACAGCTTACCATCCCCAAACTAATGGGCAAGCCGAGGTGTCAAACAGAGAAATTAAGCGTATCTTGCAGAAGATAGTAAAGCCTCATAGAAAAGACTGGAGCACTAGACTACAAGATGCACTGTGGGCATATAGAACAGCATACAAGACACCCATTGGGATGAGTCCCTTCCGTTGGTTTATGGAAAAGCTTGCCATCTCCCAGTTGAAATCGAACACAGAGCCTTCTGGGCAGTTAAGGAGTGCAACATGGGAATTGAGAATGCTGGAGCTGAAAGAAAGTTGCAACTGTAGGAACTGGAGAACCTTCGCTTGGAAGCTTATGAGAACTCCAGAATATACAAGGAAAAGATGAAAGCTGTGCATGATCAAAACATCAAGAAGAGAGAGTTCCAACCTGGAGATTTTGTTCTCCTTTACAAATCTCGACTGAGGCTCATGCCCAGTAAGTTGAGATCAAAATGGGAAGGTCCATACAGAATAGAGAAGGCTGAACCGTACAGAGTTTATCACCTAAGCCATCCTTCAAGCTCTGAACTTATTAAGGTTAATGGACAACGCCTGAAGCTATACCATGGTGAGAAGGTGCAGAAAAATAAGGAGCTTGAGATCTTCCGCTTGGAAGATCCCCACATCGCAGCAGATTGAGCCATTGGAGTGTCCAACTTACGGACGTAAAAGCAAAGTGCTTGGTGGGAGACAACCCATCGCGGTATGATCGTTCTTTTCTTCACTTTTAGTTTTTCTTCTTTGATAACTCTTCTCTTTATTAGTGCTTCCGTGCTCTTCCAATTACATGTCTTTATCTTTCCTTAAAAAAAAAATTTTTTTTTCGCCGCGCGACGCGATCGCACCAGCGACGCGTCCGCGTGGCAGGGGGAGTAAAGAAAAATAAAAATGAAGAGAAAGTTACGCAGGAGAAGCGCTGGAGTCGTGCCAATGGCACAAATTGACCCACGCGACTGCGTCCCTGACGCGTTCGTGTCGCATGGGAATTATAGCCTCCCACACGACCGCGTGCCCTGCATTTTCGACGTAAAAGGGTGCACAATGCTATATTGTGCGAGAGTGGTGCGGGATTGGTGCTGGAAGCACAATCCTTGTCACGCGACCGCGTCGCCGACGCGGCCGCGTCAAATTATTTTCTGACGCACACTCACGCGATCGCATGACCCACGCGATCGCGTCACCTAATTTTGGCAATTAAAATGAATCAAACAGAGAGTTGTGCTGGAGCGAGGCTGCACTCGCGCCAGCAGCGCAACACGGGTCACGCGACCGCGTGACTGACGCGATCGCGTCATCTTACCTGATGCACACCCACGCGAACGCGTGCCTTCCGCGGCCCTGTCGCATGCGCCGCACAGCTCAACCTCAGTTGCCAAATTATCTTATCTTTCTTTCCTCCAAATCCTAATTTTTCTTTTCCCTCCTTCTCTCTTCCTTCTCCCTTCCCCCTTCTATCTCACCTTTCACTCCCTCTCTCTCTCTCCTCCATTAACAAGGTTTTACCTTCTTCTTTCTTCTTTCTTTTTCTATCATTTTTTTATTGTTCTACATGTATTTTCTTCTTCTTTTCTTCTTCTTTTAATTATTCCTCTTTTCTTTATTCTTCTTTTCCCTTTTTACATGGTGTTAGAAAATTTTTTTTGAGTCATTATCCCTCATTATATGCTTGTGACTTATTACAATTTAATTGAAAATTATTATTACTTTTAAGGGATTGCTTGCATGTTCAATTTCATACTTTTTATATCTTGTTTAACATGCATGCCATGTGCTTGTGAAAAAGCCCATATAGCATTATGCACTTCCCTATGTTACTATACTATTCAATGCTTGCTTTTCACAACTTTCCCTTATTATTTTATTGATTGAATTCAATTGTCAACACAAACGTGATGGTTTGTTACAAAGTAATGCTTGGTCTACGCTACTCATGCCCTTTGCCAGCATGCCAATAAACACCTTGCATTCACTTATCTTTTTATGCACTAGCTATTTCCCATTAATGGCTTTTCATATGTACTCAAGAGCATGTGTTAATGTCATCTATATTTTACTGTGCATCATTCACCATCTTTTTCGTTTCCTTCCTTGCTGTATCTCTCTTTAAATTTAATTTTCTTTCTCTTCCCTTCTTTCAGGATGGCCACCAAGAAAGGAAAAGAGAAAGCTACTTCCAAACCACCAGCAAGAAGAGGAATTAAAAGAGCATTAGTGGCAGAGCCTTCTTCAACCACAGTCAAGCCCTCAACAAAACGAGTCAAGAGGATAATAAAGGTTGACGACAAGGAGAAAGCCTTTCCAGCAAAGGACACTGCGCGATTTTCCAATCGCTACTGTAAGCAGATGTTCCCTATCTTAGCAGAAAGGAACTATAACAATGAATACCTTCTTATCCTCCCATCCAATATTGCCTCCTTTGTTGAACTGCAAATTGAACGAAGACAATGGGATTTCTTACGGAGAGAGCCGAGGCAGGTCAATCTCTCTTGGGTAGTTGAGTTCTACTCCAACTTCTACATACCGACCCTGCGGTCTGTTTATGTCTGGCAGAAGCCAGTGCCCATTACAGAAGAGGCCATCCAACAAGCTCTGAATCTTACCCCTTTTCCAGCAGAAATGGACACTTTTCAAGAAGCCACCCTTCAGCGCCAGAGATACCAATTTGATTGGGACTCCATTCTCGGAGTCATTGCATTACCTGGTAGCCGTTGGATCTACGGATACCATCGTACCCGTCCTAAGGAAATCTTGGCTTCCGCACTTACCTTGGAGGCTCGCGTATGGGCACAGATCATGTCCCATTACGTCTTTCTGAGCACTCATGAGTCCTCTTTCACTGCAGACATGGTTGTTTTACTATGGTGCATCCTTACAGACCAACCTCTGAATCTCTCAAGACATATCCGGAATGCTATGGAACACGTACAAATCGTGGGCAACCTACCTTTTCCCGCCCTGGTCTCAGATCTTGTCTCAGCAGCCAGAGTCTCATACAAAGCTGGGGACACCAAAGCCATGCTTCCACGGGATGATCAATATGTCCCTAACGGGAAATACCTCAGACTTTCAGCAGCCACTACAAGCCAGCATACTGAGCCAGTTGAAGATATTCCTTCTTTAACACCACAAGCATCTACCACTGAGAAATTACTCCAATAGTTACTTGAAAAGTTGGATCGGCATGAACAGAAAGCTAAGATGAGAGAGCGCCGTAACAAGCGCCGATTCACATACCTCAAGGAGCTGATCATGGGCAAATTCAAGGATTCAGACACTCCGGACTCCACTTCTTTTACCAGCACCGGGAGCCATGATGGTCCCGACTGTGGAGATACTGCTACCAGCCCACCCCTGTTTCTGACAGATGGCACCGAGGACGGTGCAAAGCCTTAAGTGTGGGGAGGTCGGTCAGTACCTGACTTCCGGAGATAATTTCTCTTCTCTGTACACCAATAATCAGGATATTTTAGTTAGATTTTCTTCTCTTTATAGAATAGGATAAATTGTATAGGTTAGAATAGTTGCATGCATGTTCTACTTGATTGAAAAGACAATAAGTTTCTTTTAAAAATCTATCTTTGGAATAAAATTTCACTAATCTTTCAAAATTTTTATGATAAATCTGCTTGAGTTGTATTTGGAACATGATGTTTGAGCTAGAGAACACACAACCTGTGAAAGATTTGAGCCTTTATGTATGGTTACATTATTTAACCATAATTATTTTATTCTTGTGTGTTTACTTCTCTATGATTGTAATCTATATTTTGTTTTATCTTATATGTCCAATATTTATTATATTTATATGCTTGCACATGATTGAGGCCATTATTTGTTTAAACTCACTTATCCAAATCAAGCCTACCCTTTTCAATTACCCTTGTTAACCACTTTAAGCCTTTAAAACCCCATCTGTTCTATATTTTACCACATTACTAACCTTAAGATGAAAAACAAATTGCATATCCCAAATTGAATCTTTGGTTAGCTTAAGATAGAATTGTGTGTGCTAGTTAAGTATGGGAAATTGTGGAAACAAAAGTTGTTAAGGGGATGTGTCATGAAAATTTAAAGGGAATTTGGATACCTACTCATGTGAAAATATAAGAATGAAAAATCTATGTGCATTGAAAAAAAAATGATAAACAAATAAATAAGGGGACAAAATTACCCCAATGTTAAATTAAAAATTCAAAGACCAATGCACATAGGATAGAATCAAAGTACAAAGTTGAAACATGAGTATGGGTTGAAAAAGGAAATTATGGGTAGCTAGGCATGAATTTAAAAGTATATAGAATATATGTATATTAGGTGAGAGCTTAGGTTAATTAAAGATTCAATTTATAAAGCTCACTTAGCCATATGTATACCCTTACCTGCACCTTGGCCCCATTACAACCTTGAAAAGACCTCATGATGTTTGCATTGGTATATTAACTATTGTTGATTGGTTAGGAGAAAAACAAAAGTTGGAAAACTTGACTAGAGAAGAATAGAGTGATTACCCTATACACTAGAGATTAGAGCGTACATACATTATCAGTGAGGGTTCAATGCTTAAATTTTCATCTTTCCTGCTTTCATAAGCTATCTTCTTTCACTTTTATCAGTTTTATTATATAATGATAGAATTAGTGGAATTTGATTTGTAATTGTTTTGAAGGGCTTATTTACTTTTGATCAAGTGGACAATAATCATATAGTTGCATTTATTTATATATGTAGGATTGCATTGCATTTCATGAGTTTTTGCATGTTCATACTTATTTCCTTGTCTCCTTCAATTTAGCATGAGGACATGCTAATGTTTAAGTGTGGGGAGGTTGATAAACCACTATTTTATAGTTTATATTGTGTTTAATTGTGTGGTTTTGTCATGACCCTTACCCACTTATTCATCAATTTAGCATGCATTTAGATTTCCTTCCTAAATTCAGTACATGTTTGAAAATTGCTTCCTAGAGACTTTAATTATTTATTTTTAATTCTTCTTTATTCCATTCGATGCCGTGATCTGTGTGTTAAGTGTTTCAGACTTTATAGGGCATGAATGAGTTGGAGATTGGAAAGAAAGCTAGCAAAAATGGAAGGAACACAAGAATTTGAAGAGATAACCAATGAGAAGTGACGCGGTCGCATGGCTCACGCGACCACACGAAGGAGCGCAATTCGTAGTGACGCGGCTGCATGGCTTTTGCGGCCGCGCGGGTTGGAAAGCGCAAGCGACGCGGTAGCGTGGACGAGGCGAACGCATGGAGAGAAAAAAGCGCAAGCGACGCGTCCGCATGGATGACGCGATCGCGTGACATGTGCGATCTGCATAATCTGCAGAATTCGTTGGGGGCGATTTTGGACCTTATTTCGGCCCAGTTTTTGGCCCGGAACAGCAGACTAAAGTCAGAGAATATGCAGAAACAACACACATTTTTCATTCAGTAGTTTTAGATCTAGTTTTTCACTCTCTTAGGTTTTTCTCTCTAGTTTTTAGAATTTTAATTTTCAATTGGTCTTAGCATTGGAACATTGAGAAGAGTTATTTCCTCATCAAGACTTCATCATTCTAGTTTGTTCTCTTAACTTAGTTCTAATCTTCCATGTTCTTTGTTATGTTCAATTTTGTCATTCAGATACTTTTATGATTATTTAATGCAAGGATTATTTCTTTTTAATTCAATTTCAATTCCAATAATCATGTCTTCTTTTAATTCCCTTTCATGTGCTATGGATTCTTTATTTACAATGCATGAGTAGTTCCCTTACTTGATGGGGAGTTGATTGAAAGGAACTCTTGAGTTGGAAGGATTGAAAGAAAATTTGTAATTGGGTTAAAAGTTGGACTGCTATCCTGTCACCGACGCCAATCCCTTTGAACTAAGTGGGTTGCAACTTGTGAACAGATCTAGCATTCTCACTTGTTTGACTTTCCCTTACCTAGTAAAGGATAACCAAACAGAACAACCATTAATTATGAATTAATCTTACAATCACACCATCAATGATAGAGATTCTAACCAATCAATTCCCAGTCAAGGCTTTTATTTATATTATTTAAAATTCCTCAATTTAATTTCCAATTTATTTAGCTCAACTTCTTGTAACATTTGATTAATAAAACAGCACACTTTTCTGCAACTCGTTGGGAGACGACCTGGGACTTAAAACTCCCAGTAATTTTAAGTTAAACTCTCTATGACATATTTCTAAATTGATAGGCAGATTTTCGGTGAGTTAAGAACTATACTTGCAACGTAACCATGTTAATAAATTTTTAATTCACCAGCTTCTGCTTCCCATCAGGTTTCTATGGTCTTAGGTGCCATCAATGGTAATGGAAAAACAAAAAGCTTATGCTTTTACCACACCAAACTTAGAAAATTGCTCACCCTCGAGCAAGAGAAGAAAGAAAAGAAGTAGAAGAAGAGAAAATATGGAGGAGAGTGAGGGGGGTGTATTCGGCCAAGGTATAGAAGAGAGGGTTGTATTGTGTGGAAGTGAAGGAGGGATGGAGGGGTTTATATAGTGAGGGGAGAGGGGGTAGGTTCGGCCATTTTGGGTGGATTTGTGTGGGAAAGTGATTTTGAATTTTGAAGGTAGGTGGGGTTTATGGGGAAGAGTGGAAGGATATGAGTGGTGGTAGGTGGTAATAGGGAAGAGAGATTGAGGTGATTGGTGAAGGGTTTTGGGGAAGGGTGTTTATTGGGAAGAGAGGATGAATGAGAAGAGGGAAGAGTATGAGTGGAGGTAGGTGGGGATCCTGTGGGGTCCACAGATGCTGAGATGATCCTGTGGGGCCCACAGATCCTGAGGTGTCAAGGATTTGCATCCCTGCACCAATTAGGCATGTAAAATGCCTTTGCATGCAATTCTGGCGTTTAAACGCTGAGTTGATGCTTGTTCTGGGCGTTCAACACCCAGATGCAGCATGTTTCTGGCGTTCAGCGCCAGCTCTTCTCAGGGTGCATTCCTGGCGTTTGAACGCCAAAATGTTGCTTGTTTCTGGCGTTCAACGCCAGATCCATGCTCTGTTCTGGCGTTGAACGCCAGCCAGATGCTCCTTACTGGAGTTTAAACGCCAGTAAGTCCTTCCTCCAGGGTGTGATTTTTCTTCTGCTATTTTTGATTCTGTTTTTAATTTTTGTATTTATTTTATGACTCCACATGATCATGAACCTAATAAAACATGAAAGAACAATGAAAATAAAAATAAAATTAGATAAATAAAAATTGGGTTGCCTCCCAACAAGCGCTTCTTTAATGTCAATAGCTTGACAGTGGGCTCTCATGGAGCCACACAGGTGATCAGGTCAATTTTATAGACTCCCAACTCCAAACTTAGAGTTTGGATATGGGAGTTCAACACCAAACTTAGAGTTTGGCTGAGGCCTCCCTACACCAAACTTAGAGTTTGACTGTGGGGGCTTTAGTTGACTCTGTACTGAGAGAAGCTTTTCATACTTCCTCTCCATTGTTACAGAAAGAGATCCTTGAGTTTTAAACACAAAGTTGTCCTCATTCAGTTGAAGGACCAACTCTCATCTGTCCACATCAATCACAGCTCTTGCTGTGGCTAGGAAAGGTCTTCTAAGGATGATGCATTCATCCTCATCCTTTCCAGTGTCTAGGATTACGAAATCAGCAGGGATGTAAAGGCCTTCAACCTTTACTAACACGTCCTCTACTTGTCCATAAGCCTATTTCATGGATTTGTCTGTCATCTCTAATGAGAATTGGGCAGCCTGTACCTCAAAGATTCCCAATTTCTCCATTACAGAGAGTAGCATAAGGTTTATCCCTGACCCAAGGTCACACAGAGCCTTCTCAAAGGTCATGGTGCCTATGGTACAAGGTATTAAGAACTTTCCAGGATCCTGTTTCTTCTGAGGCAATGTCAGTTGATCCAGATCACTCAGTTCATTGATGAGCAAGGGAGGTTCATCTTCCCAAGTCTCATTGCCAAATAATTTGGCATTCAGCTTCATGATTGCACCAAGGTACTTGGCAACTTGCTCTTCAGTAACATCCTTATTCTCTTCAGAAGGAGAATACTCATCATAGCTCATGAAGGGCATAAGGAGGTTTAATGGAATCTCTATGGTCTCTAGATAAGCCTCAGATTCCTTTGGTTCCTCAGAGGGAAACTCCTTATTGATCACTGGACGTCCCAGGAGGTCTTCCTCACTAGAATTCACGTCCTCTCCCTCCCTTGTGGGTTCGGCCATAATTGATATATCACTGGCCTTGCACTCTCTCTTTGGATTCTCTTCTGTATTGCTTGGGAGAGTACTAGGAGGTGTTTCAGTGATTTTCTTACTTAGCTGGCCCACTTGTGCCTCCAAATTTCTAATGGAGGACCTTGTTTCACTCATGAAACTTAGAGTGTCCTTGGATAGATCAGAGACTAAGTTTGCTAAATTAGAGGTATTTTGTTCAGAGTTCTCTGTCTATTGCTAAGAAGATGATGGAAAAGGCTTGCTATTGCTAAACCTGTTTCTTCCACCATTATTAAAGCCTTGTTGAGGCTTTTGTTGATCCTTCCATGAGAAATTTGGATGATTTCTCCATGATGAATTATAGGTGTTTCCATAAGGTTCACCCATGTAATTTACCTCTGCTATTGCTGGGTTATCAGGATCATAAGCTTCTTCTTCAGAAGATGCCTCTTGAGTACTGTTGGATGCAGCTTGCATTCCATTCAGACTCTGGGAAATCATGTTGACTTGCTGAGTCAACATTTTGTTCTGAGCTAATATGGCATTCAGAGTATCAATTTCAAGAACTCCCTTCTTCTGAGGCATCCCATTATTCACGAAATTTCTCTCAGAAGTATACATGAATTGATTATTTGCAACCATGTCAATAAGTTCTTGAGCTTCTGCAGGCGTTTTCTTTAGGTGAATGGATCCACCTGCAGAATGGTCCAGTGACATCTTGGAGAACTCAGACAGACCATAATAGAATATATCCAGAATGGTCCATTCTGAAAGCATGTCAGGAGGATACCTTTTGGTCATCTACTTGTATCTTTCCCAAGCTTCATAGAGGGATTCACCATCTTTTTGCTTGAAGGTCTGAACATCCACTCTAAGCTTGCTCAGCTTTTGAGGAGGAAAAAACTTAGCCAAGAAGGCCGTGACCAGCTTATCCCAAGAGTTCAGGCTATCTTTAGGTTGTGAGTCCAACCATGTTCTAGCTCTGTCTCTTACAGCAAAAGGGAAAAGCATGAGCCTGTAGACTTCAGGATCTACTCTATTAGTCTTAATAGTCTCACAGATCTGCAGGAACTCAGTTAAAAACTGATAGGGATCTTCTGATGGAAGTCCATGGAAATTGCAGTTCTGTTGCATTAGAGCAACTAATTGAGGTTTCAGCTCAAAATTTTTTGCTCCAATGGTAGGGATTGAGATGCTTCTTCCATCAAACTTGGAAGTAGGTGTAGTATAATCACCAAGCATCCTCCTTGCATTATTGTTGTTAGGTGCGTCTACCATCTCCTTTTCTTGTTCGAAAATTTCAGTAAGGTTGTCTCTGAATTGCTGTAATTTAGCTTCTCTTAGTTTTCTCTTCAGAGTCCTTTCAGGTTCTGGATCAGCTTCAACAAGAATGCCCTTTTTCTTGTTCCTGCTCATATAAAAGAGAAGAGAACAAGAAAAGAAGAGGAATCCTCTATGTTACAGTAAAGAGGTTCCTTATTGTTAGTAGAAGAAGAAAGGGAATAAGAGTGAAGAAGAATGGATAATCCAAACACAAGGGTAAGGATAGGAGCAGAGATATGAGATGAAAAGAAGTGTTAGTAAGTAATTAAATAAATAGAAGAAGATGAGAGGGAGGAGTTTTCAAAAATAATTTTTGAAAAGGGGTTGATGATTTTCAAAAATTAAAGGAGAAATAAAATTAAAATTAAAATTTAAAACAATTAATTAATTAAAAAGAATGTTTGAAAAAGAGGGAGGTATTTTCGAAAATTAGAGAGGGAAGAGTAGTTAGGTGATTTTGAAAAAGATAAGAAATAAACAAAAAGTCAATTAGTTAGTTGAGAAAGATTTGAAAATCAATTTTGAAAAGATAAGAAGATAAGAAGTTAGAGAAGATATTTTAAAATCAAATTTTTTGAAAAAACATGATTTAAAAAGATATGATAGAAAGATATGATTAAAATTAGTTTTGAAAAAGATTTAAATTTTAAAATCAAAATTAATGACTTGACTCACAAGTAATCATAAGATATGATTCTTAGAACTTAAAGTTTGAATCTTTCTTAACAAGAAAGTAACAAGCTTGAAATTTTTGAATCAAAACATTAATTGTTGATAATATTTTCGAAAATTATGAGAGAAAATTAAGAAAAAGATTTTTGGAAAATATTTTTAAAATTTTCGAAAATAAATAAGAAAAACGAAAAAATTTTTGAAAAAGATAAGATTTTTAAATTGAAAATTTGATTTGACTCATAAGAAGCAACTAAATTTTAAATAGTTTTGAAAAAGTCAACTCAAATTTTCGAAAATTTATGAGTGAAAAAGGGAAAGATATTTTTTTTATTTTTGAATTTTTAATGATGAAAGAGAAAAACACAAAATTGACTCAATGCATGAAAATTTTGGATTAAAACATGTGATGCATGCAAGAACACTATGAATGTCAAGATGAACACCAAGAACACTTTGAATATCAAGATGAACACCAAAAACTTATTCTTGAAAAATTTTAAAGAAAAGAAAACATGCCAGACACCAAACTTAAAAACTTTTAATTTTTAGACACTAAGAATTCAAGAATGCATATGAAAAACAAGAAAAGACACAAAACAAGAAAATATGAAGATCAAACAAGAAGACTGGCCAATAACAACTTGAAGATCATGAAGAATGCAATGCATGAAATTTTCGAAAATAATTTTTAGAAAATTAAAAAGATGCAATTGACACCAACCTTAAAACTTGACTCAAGACTCAAACAAGAAACAAAAAAAATATTTTTGATTTTATGATTTTGTAAATTTTTTTGTATTTTTTGAGAATTAATTGGGAAAAACGAAAAAAATATTTTTTTGATTTTTTTCGAAAATAAGAATAATAAAATCAAAAAGGTTAAAATTAAAATAAAGTTACCTAATCTGAGCAACAAGATGAACCGTCAGTTGTCCAAACTCGAACAATCCCCGGCAACGGCGCCAAAAACTTGGTGTTGTTGCCGGATTAAAAACTTGGCACCATTGTGGTCTGGAAACAATTGTGAAATTGTTGTTTGAAATTGATTGTTCCCCGGCAACGGCGCCAAAAACTTGGTGTGCGAAATCGTGATCATTCCATTCCTTGGTAACGGCGCTAAAAACTCAATACGCACGTTCATGATCTTATATCTATTTCACAACTTGGTACAACTAACCAGCAAGTGCACTGGGTCGTCCAAGTAATAAACCTTACGTGAGTAAGGGTCGATCCCGCGGAGATTGTCGGCTTGAAGCAAGCTATGGTTACCTTGTAAATCTCAGTCAGGCGGATTAAATTGTATTAAAAAATTATAGTGGATGAAAATAAATAAAATATAAAATAGGATAGTGGTACTTATGTAATTCATTGGTGAGAATTTCAGATAAGGGTATAGAGATGCTTTCGTCCCTCTGAACCTCTGCTTTCCTGCTGTCTTCATCCAATCCTTCCTACTCCTTTCCATGGTAAGTTGTATGCAGGGCATCACCGTTGTCAATGGCTACTTCCCATCCTCTCTGTGAAAATGGTCCGATGCGCTGTCACTGCATGGCTAATCATCTGGAGGTTCTCGATCATACTGGAATAGGATTCACCCTCCTTTTGCGTCTGTCACTACGCCCAGTACTCGCGAGTTTGAAGTTCGTCACAGCCATCCCTTCCCGGATCCTACTCGGAATACCACAGAAAAGGTTTAGACTTTCCGGATCTCAGGAATGGCCATCCATTGGTTCTAACTTATACCACGAAGACTCTAATATCTCGGACTCGGTCCTCTGTATTAGATATCTAAGACATATTCATTCTAGCTTGTTTGCATGTAGAACGGAAGTGTTTGTCAGGCACACGTTCATAGGTGAGAATGATGATGAGCGTCACATAATCATCACATTCATCATGTTCTTGGGTGCAAATGGATATCTGAGAAGCGAAATAAGTTGAATTGAATAGAAAAACAGTAGTACTTTGTATTAATTCATGAGGAATAGCAGAGCTCCACACCTTAATCTATGGAGTATAGAAACTCTACCGTTGAAAATACATAAGTGATAAGGTTCAGGCATGGCCGAATGGCCAGCCCCCATGAAAGTCTAAGATAGCATAAAACTAATCAAAGATGATCCGAAGATGTAAATACAATAGTAAAAAGTCCTATTTATACTAAACTATTTACTAGGGTTTACAGAAATAAGTAATTGAAGAAATCCACTTCCGGGCCCACTTGGTGTGTGCTTGGACTGAGCATGAAGTTTACACGTGGAGAGGTCATTTTTGGAGTTGAAGGCCAGTTTGTAACGTGTTTCTAGCGTTGAACTCCACTTTGCAACTTGTTTCTGGCGCTGAACGCCTGACTGCAACATGGAACTGGAGTTCAACGCCAATTTGCGTCATCTAAACTCGGAAAAAGTATGGACTATTATATATTTCTGGAAAGCCCTGGATGTCTACCTTCCAACGCAATTGGAAGCGCGCCATTTGGAGTTCTGTAGCTCCAGAAAATCCACTTTGAGTGCAGGGAGGTCAGAATCTAACAGCATCTGCAGTCGTTCTTCAACCTCTGAATCTAATTTTTGCTCAGGTCCCTCAATTTTAGCCAGAAAATACCTGAAATCACAAAAAAACACACAAACTCATAGTAAAGTCCAGAAATGTGATTTTTAATTAAAAACTAATAAAAATATACTAAAAAACTAACAAAATCATACTGAAAACTATGTAAAAATAATGCAAAAAGCGTATAAATTATCCGCTCATCAGGGCGCTGTCTCACGCCATCACTATCACGCCTTGTTGTCATAACTATGGAGACCGCCACCGTTGTTGGAATCGCGAACTGAGGAGAAAGGGAGAGTGACACTGAGAGAGATTTACGGAAGCCAGCGAAGCGCGTGAGAGAAGGGGAGCCGATTTTCGTCACCGCCACCGCACCCAATCGCCACCGGTGGAGCTCGCCGTCCCTGGAGGTGAATCGGTGTCACGTCCTTGCTGCCAGGGCCACCAGCGCTACTGCTACTCCTCAAATTCCGCCTCTTTTCCTTTGGGGGTTTCTGCTGCAAATTCCACCCCAACATCACCATCCTTCTTGTATTCGGTGGGGAACTTCTTACTTCTTAGTTTCTTGATTTTTCAGGTATTCGTTTTTCACTTTCCTTTTAAAATATATAAATAACAATAATGAAAAAGAATCTCTTACACACTATATTTTGTGCTAGTGATATATTCTTCTGTATTGTGGATAACTAGATCATGCAATTTTATAAGTCTTGCTCCCATTTAGACAATCTTATGAGGCATGCCGTTACTTCCTTTTCTGAATGAACATCTGAAATTTAGTCACCATCTGATTTGTTTTTACCTAGTATTCAATTTCTTATTGCTGTCAATTTTATGAAAGTGATATCTATAGTTTTATATAATGGTTAATGGAATAATCTGTAACAACCAGATCCTAAATTTTGATAACTCTAGTCTTTAGGTATTTGTCATTTTATCTCTAAGTGTTTGAGTATTATATTATTCTGTTACATTGCTGATCATAGTAAGAAGATTTATTTGAATGATCTCAGCATTATCTGTGTGATGTTGACTTAAATTAAAAACATTTTGATACTGGGCATAGCAGAGCCACATGGCAGCTGGCAAAACTGCAGGGATGACATAAGCAATTGCACATCTGATCAACCAGATGCTGTGCAAGGTGAAAAAGAATAAAATCAATGAATGTGTGTATGTTAATAATGAGTAACATGTTTGATTTGTTCAGGGTTTAGAGAGGATTTCATAAAGGCATTGAGTGGGGGTGCAGAACTCTCCATCAAAAGGAATGTTCATAGATTAAAAAGTAAGCATTAATGTAATATACGAGTTTAATTGTTAGCATGTTGTGTTAAGTTGTTAGCTGAAACTTTTTTTGCTTCTTTTCTTCTTCTTGATTAAGTTGGTAATTACAATCAATAAATGGATGCAATTCAGAGGGAAAAAGTCTATGTTTAATTTTCCTAAGTTTGCATGGATCATTTCCTAATTTTTATAGTTTTAATCAGTTGTACACACATGTAGAAGTTTAATTTGCATGTATCCACTTGTTGCATTTAGGTAGGAGAAAGCTTGGAGGAAGCTGTGAGAAGAGAAACATGGGAGGAGACTGGTATTGAAGTGGGAGAAGCTCTCAGCCATAGCCTGGTAAAATATATTTCACATACCTTATATAAAAGTAGTTTGTTCAATTATGCTTACATTTCTTTTGCTCAATTAATTTTGTAATTGGTCAAATTAAATCATCTTCTTTTCCCAAATTAGTGCAATAGCGGTTTCTTTGATTCACCAAAGGCATAATAATACATCGTGAGATACTTACAAATATGAGTTAATTCCAACTTAGCATTGTGAATGAAAAATTTTACTCTTACAATAATAACCTCTTTTGTTTATCTATCTCTTCATCAGTTGAACATTAATAATGAACTTAATTATAGCTCTTACAACTCAGCTTTCAATTCTTTTGGTCTCGGCCTTCTTCAGAGGTTGAAACTATCGTTGTTGTGTCTTTGCTTTCTCCATCTTCTTTTGCTGGAGTCAAAAATTTTAAGAAGTAACATAAAAAATGTTTGTACTTTAGGACTATGATCATCATAATTGATAACAAGTCTTGTTACAGCATAGTACCAAAAGACAATTTGAGTCCATCTGGATCTATTGGAATTTGGTTTCTTTCTCTGCTAACATACCGTTTTGCTGCTCCTTCCCAACAAAACCTTCATCATGCTTTGGTTTTGGTGACTCTCTCTATTACTGTTTTTATGTTCTTGCTTGATTTTGATGCATGTATGATTGATTTGATTTTTGTTAATTTGATGTGGTAGAATAGGGATTCCAGCCAAGTTTTGAGGATCTTTGACAAGGGGGCACAAGCTATGCAATTGGTTCGAAACTCAAGGCTTGAGCTGGAGAATTCTACTGCGGTTGGGCAAACCATCCTTTCATCAATACAAGGGCAAAGGGAATGCTTGAAGGTATTTTGAAAGATGTTTAATGAAATGACATAACAAGTTTGAAATAGACTTCTCATTTACTTTTTTTATAGTTATATATAGTTGTCAAAATTCTTGTTTACATAGCACTTCTTGAAGAAATGGTTCATTTTCTTGCAGATTTCATTTGTGACTAATAAGTTGGTTTTGAACAAGTGTAGCTTCTATCTCTTCTTTGGTGAAAAGCTAAATTTAAAATGTTGCTTTAGATTTTGTTTCTAGCAATGTTAACACTAAATAATTACTGCAGAGTGCTCATCGGAAAGCATTGGATATGCTGAACACAGTGGGGATGCTAAATTTTGTTTTGAGGCTAATTGAGAGATGTGTTGAACACAGTGGGGATGATATGAAGAAAATATTTTCTATAGCAATATATATACATAATTTAGTTATTTAAATGTAATATTTTGATGTGTTATGTATTTTTTATAAATAGACTTTACCCGGTATTACATATAATGAATTAAAACATATCTAGCTTATAATATAAATTTTAAGATCTAATTTTTTTGAATTTCTCATTTTTAAACTTATTTTGTGATTATCATAAATTCGGGATGCGATTATGCTCTAAAAAAATAGATCTCATAAAATAGAGTAGGCTATGGTCACAGTTTTTAAAATAGGGTGACGACAGATAAGCTATGGTGACGGTAAAAACTATGACCATAGATAAGGCTATGGTCACGGTTTTAAGGAGGGGTGACCATAGCCTCTATGGACACGGCCAAAACCGTGATGGTTACGGTTTTGAGGAGGGGTGACCATACTCTATGGTCACGGCTAAAACTGTGACCATAGATAAGGCTATGGTCACGGTTTTAAGGAAGGGTGACCATAGAGGCTATGGTCACGGCCAAAACCGTGACCATAGATATGGCTATGGTCACGGTTTTAAGGAGGGGTGACCATAGGCTCTATGGTCACGGCCAAAACTGTGACCAATGATAAGGCTATAGTCACGGTTTTAAGGAAGGATGATCATAGAGGCTATGGTCACAGCCAAAATCGTGACCCTAGATATGGCTATGGTCACGGTTTTTATGCGTGACCATAGATTGCCCTATGGTCATGGTTAAAAACCGTGGCCTAAAGTGTCAGAATTTGAAAATTGTAACCGTGACCATAGAAACCGTGACCATAGGTAAAAAAACCGTGACCATAGGTCCAAAACCGTGACCATAGATCTATGGTCACCCTTTTCACTAGCTATGGTCACGGTTTTTTTTGTTACCGTGACCATAGACCCTTTTTTTTGTAGTGCAAAAGAAGCTCCCAGAGATGACAATCCCTTGCTATGTCCAACGTGCCTCATGGTACATCCAATGTACTAATTTAAAGCACTCCCAGAGACTTGTCATTAAACTCATGTTCAACATGAACCCTTGCACATTTAACATGCCATTCAAGTCCCCTTTCATTAGCCAACTCCAAGCCTCACGTTCAATCCAAGGTAAAGAAGCTGTCTCACATCTAATCCAAGGAGAAGCACGTCCAACATGCCTCTAAAGAAGTTCCTCACATTCAACCTAAGGAGAGGCACATCCAATGTGCCAATGGTGGAGCTCTTAGGAAATTTCATCCAAGCTTATGTCCAACGTGAAGAGCGGCACGTTCAACGTGCGACCTAAATCCCCTCCAGGGGCTCAGCTCCAAGCTTGTGTCCAACATGCCTGCCAGCACGTCTAACGCACTAGCTAGCCTCCTCTTCATGCATTCAACGAATGCTTCCAACACATGGGCCAGCTAACTTCCAGGGCCTCTTAACTTTCTTCACTAAGCTTCTAAGCTTGAATGAGGGGATTAGGCACAAAGTCCATGTTATCTAACACTGATTAAAGATTATGAGGAGAGGATCTAAAACTTAACTTGAGAAGAAAGACATTAATTAGTTAGATTTGATTTGATTTTAATTTAATTTAGTTTTGAATTTTGAATTTTAGGCTTTAGATTAACATATAAAAAGGAAAGGAGCCAAATACATGAGCTTCTCCTTCCAGCAATTTTAAAATTTTAATTTTAGGTTTTCTTTGATCCTGGGCAACTAATCTCTTCTTGTTAAGATTAGGAGCTCTGTTTATTACCATGGATTAATATTTTTATTTTACTATTCTTGATTTATACATTGATGTTTTGTTAAGAATTTGGTTTTCATTCTTCATCACAAGAGTTTAAGTTTATTGGAAAATAGACTAAATTTAAATTGAATTCTATATGCATCTTAAAAAATACTATTTGATATAATTAAGCTTGAAAACCTCTTTTCTCAATTCTGAATGTTTTGAATTTAGCTTGATAAGTGAAATTGAATCAATTAGGTTTAAATCTTAAAAATTGTATGGCTTAAGAATCCGTATGTGTGCTGTATCTCTTTTCATAATTGATTGATCAAGGAATTGACGATTTGTTAAGTTAAGCAAAACCAGATTACCAAGGGACTGGAGTTTAGTTAATTAGGCTTTGCCATAAGATACATCATTGTATGATCAAGGTAGATAGTGAAAAGCATTTTTTTGAAGTTTTAAACATCTCCGAAACCTTAGCATTCCATTCATACTATTTTTTCAACAGTTTATAAATTGCCTTCATTTAATCTTCTGTTTTTGCTAATTGATATTAATAAAACCCTACTTTGCAATTATCTAGTTAGAATAATCTATTAACTCTTGTGTTCTCAATCTGTTAATCCTCGTGGGAACGATAACCCACTCCCATATTTGATGTACTTGCCGAGTCGTGATTTTGAAAGAAATTCACATTAGCTAGTTCTCATACTCATCAAATATTTATTTCCTTCCTTATAATTTCTTATACCATATTATTGGTTTCATATATGTTTGATTATGTGCTTCCCTTATCTTAACACTACAAAAAATTTGTCGAATACCGTTAGATATACCAAAAAAATCCACCAGTAATATGTTTATTGTCGGATTTAGTATTGGAATAATTTCGACGGTATAAATCTCATTGATAATTATTTTTTGGCAAATTTTTTTGTCCGCCGCTAATTCCCATAAAAAAATTTCTATCAATTATTTTTACCGTTGGATTATTCTCTCGGTAAATCCGATGATAATATATTATTAATTAATAATTAAAGTAATAACTACCGACAGATTTAACAAACTTATATTTTAAATTTTTTATAAAATTTGTTTAAAAATTCAATATATAATTTTAAATACAATAATTAACTCAAAAATATTTAAATTCAATAATTAATTCAAACAACAACAAATTCAAAAAACAAACAACAATCAATATAATAAAATAATAATTAACTAAAAAAATTAACAAATTAAAATTAACTCATAAAATTAACAACAATTAACTAATTAAATAAAAAAATAATTGTAGACAATAAAAATCTCAGAAAATTAAATAAAACCTAAAATATTAAGAAGGCATCACCTGTTTTGGTTGTCCATCGCGATCAGTAACAGCAATAGTGATTATTTGACCAGTTTTGGTTCCATTACCATTCACTATTGTTGCTTCCATATCCTACATGCAACCACCTCAATTATTATTATTATTATTATTATTATTATTATTATTATTATTATTATTATTATTATTATTCCTTTTCAAAAATATAATATAGCTTGTTTAATAAGTATTATGTGCTTACTTTGCAACGAATAAAAGAGCTAGAAATTTTACATAGTAGTGTTATATAGAAAAAAACTATTGAATGATAATTAATTAATAATTAATAATTAAATATCTTCTCATTGTTGGTTTTGCCTTTCTCATATCTAATTTTGATTTCGGGCAATTCTTTAGCTATATTTTTGGAACCAGATGTGCCATTAGCTTCTTTTATTTGATCCCCTATCATTACTACCATTTCAATTTGCAATCTAGTGCGCGAAATTAGAACTCGTATAACTTAATCGATAAGTGCACTAGGTCATTTAAGTAATATCTTAGGTGAGTGAGGGTCGATCTCACAAGGATTGTCGGACTGAGCAAGCAATGCTTATCCTGTTGAACTTAGTCAGGCAAACAGTAAAAGGGATTCTTGTTGAAAACACATAAATAAAGATAATAAAGAAAGCAACTTGAATTAGGTATAAACAGTTAAGGTTTTGGAGATATTTATCTTTCCGGATTAAAACTTCTTACTTACTATTTTAACAATGAATGATTCATTATTCTATGGCAAACTGTAAGTGATTAAACCTTAATCCCTTGGTGATTTAATCCCCTCTAATCTTTATCAAATGCCACTTCCGTGGTCATTCAATTCGGATTGGAGGGTGAAGTTTAGAAGGATAGTTTACACCACAAAGGCCCTAATTACCCCAATCCCGTCTGAATAGATGTTGCTTATCCCCATCAGGTTGTGTGATTAGCCGTCTAGGAGGTGTATTCTCAAGCTGTAGTTCAAGCGAGATAACTCTCCCGAAAATCACAAGAACTCATGTAGAAAAAGGGTCATACTCCCGTTCCACCCAATTTCATAAGATTAAGAATGAAAACAACACTTTAGAATTGAATCAAACATATATTAAAATAGAAGAATAATAATCTTAATCCATAGAAATAAATAGAGCTCCTAGCCTTAACCAGAAGCTTTAGTTGCTCAAAACTTACAGAGAAAATAAGGTTCTGAAAAGTGCGGAAGGAAGAAGATCCTAAACTTAATTGATATTTTCCTTTAAATACTATCCTAATAATAAATGCTAAACCTAAAAGATATTATTTGTAAATAAAAATTATAAAAAGAAAATAAAATAAAACTAAGAAGTGCTGAATCCACTTGGAGGTGTTAAACGGGCTGCTGCTGGCGTTCTTTAGGAGTGGGCATTGAACGCCAAGGGGAGAAGTCTAACATTGCTAGCCTGTACCCCCCTGCTGGCGCCAAAAGCTAGGAGGGTGTTCATCGCCTAGGGAAGGTGTTGCTAGCATTTTCCTTTCTTGCTCCAGGCTTCTCTAAACTACTCCGAATTTCACCTAAAATTATAAAAATATAATAAAAACTCAAAGTAGCATCCAAAGGTGATTTTTACACTAAAATTAAGTAAAAGTAAATAAAATCTAACTCAAAACAATATAAAAATAACTAGAAAACGGGTTTAAGATGCTCACGCATCACAATCTTTTAAAATTATAACAGAGAACTCTAACAATGACAAAGTATAACTAAAATTAAGAACTAAGAACAACAAGTAATAATTGAATAACAATGGAAAACTTAAAAAACTCTCTAAGAATCAAGAACAAATTAAAACAGGAACAAATATCAGGAATAGAAAAAATTAAGAACTAACTAGAATGGAAATAAAAAAATAATAAATTCAAAAATCAGAAATTTCAAAATTAAAATAAAATAATGTACCCAGAATAAATCCTAAAATCCAAATCAGAATAAATAAAAAAATTACAAAATTAGAACAAACCCTAAAATCCAATAAAAATAGAACAAAATCAAAATAAAACAAAAACAGAGGCATACACAATAAATTAGGGTGGAGTTTAACTAATCTAAACTAACTAGTGAATGAGTTACCTGGAGATAGTGGTGGCACAGAGGACTTTTCTGGCGTAGTGACAGCGTGAACGACGTAGTAGTAGTGGTGGTGACCAACCAGTAGGCTGCATTAGGGTTTTTTAAAATAAATTGCAAAAAAAAAATTATAGGGAGAGGGAGGAGGACAAACTACATCGAGGGAAGAATGAGGGAGCTCCAGCGACACAGGGAGTAATGGCAGCAGCGGCGATAACAGTGGCATGAGTGACGAAAACATCGGCGACAGAACGACCAACACAAAGCATAGAGTCCAAGCAGTCTTTGGAGGCTGTTGCAGTGGGGGTTGCCGGAGGTATTTTGGGGGGGAGAGATGCAGAAAGAGAGAGAGAGAGAGAGAGAAAGAGAGAGAGAGAGAGAGAGAGAGAGACAAAGTTTAGAGAGAGAAAGTGATGAGCGGATATTTTATACATTTCTCGGCATCATTTTCATATAGTTTTTATTATGTTTTGTTTAAGTGTTATTATGTTTTCGTAGGTTTTAGTGCAAAATTCACATTTTCAGATTCTACTTTGAGTTTGTGTGTTTTATGATGATTTCAGGTAATTTCTGGCTGAAATTAAGGAGTTTTGGAGGAGTCTTAGTCAAAGACAGAGAAAGGACTGCAAATGCTGTCGGATTCTGACCTCTGTGTACTCGAAGGAGCATTTTTGGAGATACCAAAATCTAAATGGCATGCTCTCAATAGAATCGAAAAGCTAACATCCAGGGATTTTCAGCAATATATAATAGTCCATACTATGCTCTGGAAATAAATGTCCAAAGCTAGCATTCAATGCCAGCACTTCACCCTCTTCCTGGCATTGGACAACCAAAAGGGAGCAGCTGGCGTCCAACACCCAAAAAGGATTCCAAAGCTGGCGTTCAATGCCCAAGAAGGATACTAGCTCGTTGAGTCACCCCTAGCTCAGCCCAAACACTCACCAAGTGGGCCCCAGAAGTGGATTTTCGCACTATCAACCTAGTTTATCATATTTTTGTACTTCTTAGTTATTAGTTTAGTATATATAGTAGAAGATCAACCATGTTTAGGATCTTCTACCTCATTTTTGCTCATTCGAACCTTTCATTACTTTTCTGTAAGCTATGAGTCACTAACCTCCTAGGTTAAGGTTAGGAGCTCTGCTGATTCTTATGGATTAATAATATCACTATTCTATTTCAATCTATGCTTGATTTCATTGTAAGATGTATCTTCGTTATTCATCCTAATGAATTGGGAGTGTAACTTGACTGTCATCCCTATTCTACATGGGTTCATGCGAGTCCTTGACGGGACAGTACTGAACCACAAGCTTGATTATACATCTCTTAGACAGCTAATCCATAACTTCGTTGGGGACTTGGAGACATCAGTTCAGCCGAGGTACAGGGCGATTAGGGCCTTTGTGGTATAGGCTAGAATCGTGAAGCAGCATTCTTTGATCTGGAAGATCCGACCTTGTCTGTGGCATTTTGAATAGGATCACCAAGGGAATGGACTGCTAGAGCTTCACCCCCGTTCAAATTAGATGACCACAGACCTGGCGTTTAACTTGAAGCAGAGAAGATTAATGACCACTGACCTAGCGTTAATCACTTACAGCCTACCATGGAATGAATCATCAAAAGTTGAATTAGACAGTGAGAAAGTTGATCCAGAAGGAGGAAGCATCTCCGAAGCCTCAACCGTTCTCTCATCACTAATTTCACACCAATCCAGTAACACTTTATTTATTCTATTTTTATGCGTTTTTCCACAACAACTATATTTTCTATCCGCCTGACTAAGATATACAAGGTAGCCATTTCTTGTTCAAACCAACAATCTCCGTGAGATCGTGCACCATGTTTTTGGCATCGTTGTCGGGGATTGTTCGAGTTTGACAAACTACCGACTATCTTGTTAGTTAGATTAGGTACTTTAAGGTTTAGTAACTCTTTAACTGTGTCTTTTGTTTTCTTTTTCAAAAACTTTTTCAAAATCAATATTTTCTTTGTCTTTTGTTTGCGTCTAGTACCAATTTCTAAGTTTGGTGTCCTTTGTCTGTTCTTTATTTTCTTTAAATTTTCGAATTTGTTCTTGAGTGTTCATCTTGGTATTCAAGTTGTTCTTGTTTCTTTTCTTGTTTTGATCTAAAAGTTTTAAGTTTGGTGTCTTTTGGTTGTTTTTCTCTTTCTTCATTAATTCAAAAAAAATTTTATCTTTTCTATCTTTAGTTAAATTTTCAAAAATCTTGTTCCTTTTTACTTATCTTGATTTAAAAATTTTAAATTTAGTGTTTTCTTGTTAGTAAAGTTTAAATTTTAAATTTTAAATCTTATATTTTCAAATCTTTTTCAGATCTTCACCATTTCTTATCTTTTAAACTTTTTTTCAAAACTTTATCTTATCTTGCTTCAATTTCGAAATTCAACATCAAATCTTTTTCAAATCTTTTCAATTCTTATTTTATCTTGTTGACTTTTTCTTTCCAATTTTAAATTTCAAAATTTTTAAAATCAAATATTTTTCAAATCTACTATCTTATCTAATTTTTAAATCTTTCTTAATTAGTTACTTGTTTTATCTTATTTTAATTTTAAAAGTTGGATATCTCTTTAATACTTTCCTTTCTCTTTCCTTTCCTTTCGAAAGCTTCCTAACTAATTCCTCTCTTTTCTATTTTAGAAAACCATTTTTAAAAATCAAAATTAATTTTCAATTCTTTCTAATTAATTAAAAGCTAAGACAACTATAGTTTCTAATTTTACCTTTTAATTTCCTTCTTGTTTTTCGAATTAAATAAAAACAAAAATATTTTAATTCTAATTTCCAATTTTATTTCTAATTCTCCTACCATCCTTCATCATGGACCCAATTAGGAATTAACAGTTCAGAAGAACTCTGGGGTCCTATACGGCCCCCACTCCTGACTTCTATGGAAGAAGTATCAGTATACCCCCATTAGAGCAAGTAATTTTGAGCTAAACCCCCTCAGCTCATTACTCTGGTACAGCAAAACTGCCAATACTCTAGACTTTCACAGGAAGAGCCTACTGAGTTTCCGGAAAATTTCTTACAAATTGCTGACACAGTACACACTGAAGGGGTGGATCAGGATGTCTACAGACTGCTACTCTTTCCCTTTGCTATAAGAGACCAAGCGAAGAGGGGGTTAGATAACCAACCCTAATCCAGCTTGAAAACATGGAAGCAACTAGTAGACAAGTTTTTGAATCAATACTTTCCCCCAAGGAAGTTAACCTAGTTAAGCCTGGACATCCAAGGCTTCAAGCAAGAGAATAATGAATCTCTTTATGATGCCAGGGGGAGGTATGGAAGAATGCTACGAAAATGCCCCACAGAAATGTTTTTAGAATAGGTGCAATTAGACATTTTCTATTACGGCCTAACAGACATGGCTAGAATGTCTCTAGACAACTCTGCTGGTGGTTCTATACTTATGAGGAAAACAATTGAAGAGGCTCATGAACTTATTGAGACAGTTGCCACGAACCAGCATCTGTACTCGGTTGTTGAGACTTGCATAAAAGGAGAGGTTAAAGCAGTGTCTAATGAGTCTAACCCTCTAGAATAGAATGGCCCATTGATTCAGCAGCTACACGCCCTTGCACAGCAGTTGTTGGAATTACAAGAGGCTTTGCGAGAAACTCAGACCTCCAACAGGAATGTAGAAGCACAGATGAGTCAAACTAGGCAGCAATTATCTAAACAGATAAAAGAATAGTGTCAGGCTATTCAACTGAGGAGTGCAAAAACATTAAACACCTAACCTCAGAACAACAGGAAACCAAGAGAAGAAAAGCTGACAGAGGATGACCAGACTACAGTCCAAGACACCTCTGAGGGCGTTGAACGCCCAGAGAGGAATGTCATTAGCGTTCAACGCCAAGAAGGGGCAGCAGTCCTGGCGTTGAACGCCCAAAAAGGGATAGTATTCCTGGCATTGAACGCCAGGAAAGGTTCAACAAGGGCGTTGAACACCCAAACAGGGATGGTCAGACACATGTAAGTGTTGATAAGACCCCCCTTCCGTTTCTATAGGCATCTAACCTACATAAACTAAGGTTGATAAGTATAGGGCCAAGATGCCATTTCCTCAGAGACTCTGTCAAGTGGAAAAAGATAAACAGTTTGCCCACTTTGCGAATTATCTCAAGACACTTGAGATCAAGATCTCTTTTGCAGAGGCTCTTGAGTAGATACCTTCTTATGCTAAGTTCATGAAAGACATCCTAAGTTATAAGAAGGATTGGAGAGAGGCAGAAACAGTCTTTCTCACTGAAGAATGCAGTGCATTGATCAAAAAGAGCTTACTGGAGAAACTAAAAGACCCTGGGAGTTTTATGATACCATGCACCCTAGGGGATGTCTGCACAAGGACAGCCCTATGTGATCTTGGAGCAAGTATTAACCTAATACCTGCATCATTAATAAAGAGGCTCTGTTTGACTCAAGAAGTTAAACCGACCCGCATATGTCTTCAACTTGCTGTTGGCTCTGTTAAGCTTCCATCAGGCGTGATTGAGGACATGATTGTTAGGGTTGGACCCTTTGCTTTCCCCACGGATTTTGTGGTACTGGAAATAGACGAGCACAAGAGTGCACCCATCATTCTAAGAAGACCCTTCTTAACTACAGGAAAAACCCTCATTGACGATTAAAAAGGGGAAGTAACCCTGAGAGTCAATGAGGATGAGTTCGTGCTGAATGCTGTCAAAGCTATGCAGTATCCAGACACCCCAGAGGAGTGCATGAGTATTGATATCATTGATTCCCTGGTGGAAGAAATGAACATGGTTGAGAGACTCGAAGATGAGCTGAACAACATCTTTTGTGATGCTCAGCCTGATTTGGAGGAGCCAGAAGAAATGAAGGAGCCTTTGAGAACTCCTAAGGAAGAAGATAAGCCTCCTAAACTCGAGCTCAAGCCATTACCATCATCCTTGAAATATGCATCTCTAGGAGATGGGGATACTTATCCTGTGATCATAACTCTGCCTTAGAACCACAGGAAGAAAAAGTACTAATCCAAGTGCTAAAGACACACAAGACAGCTCTTGGGTGGACTAACAGTGACCTTAAGGGCAATAGCCCAATCCGATGCATGCACAAGATCCTGCTGGAAGATGATGCCAAACCAATGGTGCAACCACAAAGGCGACTGAATCCAGCCATGAAGGAAGTGGTGCAAAAGGAAGTCAAAATTATGGGAGGCTGGGATTATTTATCCTATCTCAGACAGCCCTGGGTGAGCCCTGTCCAAGTTGTTCCCAAAAAGAAAGGCATGACAGTGGTTCATAATAAAAAGAATGAACTGATTCCCACAAGAACAGTTACAGGGTGGCGTATGTGTATTGACTATAGGAGACTCAATAACGCCACCAGAAAGGATCATTTTCCTTTGCCATTTATAGATCAAATGCTAGAGAGACTGGTGGGTCATGCATTCTACTACTTTTTGGATGGCTATTCATGCTATAATCAAATTGCAATGAATCCTCAGGACCAAGAAAAAATAGCATTTACATGCCCATATAGTGTGTTTGCTTATAGGTGGATGTCATTTGGCCTGTGCAATGCACCTGCAATCTTTCAGAGGTGTATGCTCTCCATTTTCTCTGATATGGTGGAGAAATTCCTTGAAGTGTTCATAGATGACTTCTTCATCTTTGGGGATTCATTTGACTCCTGCCTTGACCATTGGTGAGATATTTTGATGAGAAACGAATCTCTCACAAAACATCACACAACTAACCGGCAAGTGTACCGGGTCGTATCAAGTAATAAAAACTCACGGGAGTGAGGTCGATCCCACAGGGATTGAAGGATTGAGCAATTTTAGTTTAGTGGTTGATTTAGTCAAGCGAATCAAGTGTTGGTTGGGTGATTTATGAATTGCAGAATGTAAATTGCATGAAATTAAAGAGAGCGGGAAAGTAAATTGCTGAAACTTAAAGAACAAGAAATTAAATGGCAGAAACTTAAAGTGCAAGAAATGTAAATTGCGGAATCTTAAAGTGCAAGAAATATAAATTGCTTGAAATATAAAGGGAATTGGGGAATGGATTTGCAGAATTTAAACAAGGAAAAACTAAATTGCATCAAACAGAAGAGGGAAAGGGAATTGGGATTGAACCGGATCTTGAAGCAGTAAAGTAAATGAACAGAAAAAGCAATAAACAGGGAATTGAAATGAGAAATTCAGATCTCAGGACCCAGAGACTAGAAAACTAAGTCTAGATCTCAATGCCTTCCTAGATCAAACAAGAACAATAGCAAGGAAATTGTAAATTGCAAGGAAAAGAGATGAAGAACAATGAACCGTAAATGAAATTCAATTAACAGTAAAGTAAAGAAAACAGAGAGATCCAAGATTGAGATTGAAACAGAATTTCTTCAATTCTCCAATCCAAGATCCAAGACAAATGTAAAATGAAAATTGAAAGCAATGAAAACAAGAAATTAAAGTTCACTCAAGTTCAAAAGCTCTCCGAAAACTATATTGAAAATTCTAAAAGGAAAGCTCTCTAATAACTTGAATTCTATCCTATTTATACACTTTCCAAAATGATCTTCAAGCCTTGAGTTGGGCCTTTGTTCTTGGTGGAATTGGGTTGAAAGAGGCCTTGGTTGATTGCTCTTTGAAGATTGAAGAAGAACCGAAGTGAACCAATTGAACCGGTTTTTGAAGTTGGCCAAAGATGATCTCAACGTTAGGGTCAAAGTTAGGGGTCTAACTTTGACCCTAACTTTTCATATCAGCAAGCTAAATTCCCTGGTTTGGACGTTGGTGCCAACGTTAGGGGTCTAACTTTGACCCTAACGTTGGCAATGCTTGATATTAGTGGCGCCAACGTTAGCCTCCAAGTTAGGGGGCTAACGTTGGCGCAAACGTTGGCCTACTCCCCCTTTGTGGTTCATGTGCCAACGTTAGCCTCCAAGTTAGGGGGCTAACGTTGGCGCAAACGTTGGTGCCCAGGGGAGAAATTCTCAAGTTCCAACGTTAGCCTCCAAGTTAGGGGGCTAACGTTGGAGCTAACGTTGGCCACTTCCAGGGAGCGATTTACATGCCCAACGTTAGCCTCCAAGTTAGGGGGCTAACGTTGGGGCTAACTTCATGCAACCCGGTTCAATTCTCACTTATTCCATTGTCCTCTCTTCACTTCTAGCCATTCCTCTTTGCTTCAACCTTTCTCCAAGCCTTCTTCACCTATCATTGATCAACCAAACTAATCAAAGCTTTGCTCAAAATCATGAGGTATTCAATCTTCCACAATATGCAACAAATATAGCTCAAAACCTCATGAAATGGCATGAATTCACATATGGTTGGTTCAATCAAGGGAAATATGAAAATCTACTCAATTAGCTTGCTTGTAGCTCAAGAAAGTGCATAATTCTAATGTAAACTAAAGAAAAAGACTAGCTAAAATGGGCTAAGATGACTTGTCATCACAACACCAAACTTAAAGCTTGCTTGTCCCCAAGCAAGAAATAGATTTATGCTCCAAAGTTCTTTCAATTAAGATGGATTGAGGAACACTTGTAAAGTGCAGTGAGTGAAGTGATCAAGTATCAGTGGGGTGAACTCTAAATCATATGCTCATGCAAGGGCTTCAGTGCTCACTAGTCCTTACATATTGGGAGTCGTAGGTCTTAGGATTTTCATTCAAATGGTACCATGGAGATCTCTTTATGTGTAATCACCTTGAAGCAGCTTATAGTTTCTGTGCCTTGGTCTCGACTCTAAGTATCATGTCTCAAAGCGGCTCTTTAGATAAGCTTTCAATCAATACTCCTAAACCAGTTGGTTTTAAGGTATTAGGTGTTAAAACACCCCTAAGGATTTACTTGCTCAAGCCTCTTTCCTTGACACACTTCAACCACAAGCATTTTACTAGGCTAACAACTCTTTGAGTCATTGTTTCTTCTTTCTTTTCTGCCTAGTAATTGATGCTCAGAGCCTTGGACCATGTTCTTTTTGTTTTTGTATTTTCTTTTCTTTCTTTTGTTTTGTTTGCTGCTTCTTGGATCAATAGATTTTTGAGAATCTCCACAATACTTCTTTGAACTTCATGTCCTGCCTATGAGCTCCCATGCAAGTTTTCACAAGCATGCAACCTCAGTACAAAATCATATAACCAGAACCACCACTTCTCCTAATCTTTTGCTTGCCTCAAAATTGTTTAATTCCTTAATCCTTCTTTTCAAAGAACTTTCATGTGATGCATTTCTTGAAAATTGAGTGCAAACAAGTTTTGAAGATAAGAATGTTGTGAATGATCAGACACCTTGCTTATTGACTTATAAAGAAAGACTATGTTATGCAGGCAGGCAGGGGTAAATAAAAAAAACTATGCTATGCAGATAGGCAGGATAGATCAGGATACAATCCAACTTTCAATCACAGCAATATTTGATGCAAAACAATGACTTAACAATACAACCTGTTGAAGTTTGCTTGATTTCCTTCTTCTCATCATCATCATTGCTGGCCTTTAAGTTCATCTTTTGTCTCTTTGGTTGATGATGCTTAATCCTTCTAACAGCTTGTATGGGCCTCTGCAATGATATTGAAAGTTGCTTGTTCCCCAAGCACTTGGAAACAATGGTTAATTTTCATGATTTATTTTCGGGCTTTTTGAACTTACTTTGGTGTGGGAACACCAAACTTAGTACCTTGCCCATGGTTAACCATGTGTGATAATTTCTTTTTCTCTTTCACAAGTGATAGAACTGGAAACTAAGAAATGCAGTAAAATGGCTAACTAGTTCATCCAGTATGCTTGAAGCCTATATTATGCAGAAAGTGAGAATGTGCTTTTAAGTAAGATTTTGGTGGAACACCAAACTTAGAATCCTTCATTCTCCCTTAGATTGTGTTGGTGTGCAACACCAAACTTAGCTTCTTGCATTATAGATGAAGTTAATTAACCTTTTTATTAAAATAACTATGGAAAGAAAACTACCTCAGGTTGGGTTGCCTCCCAACAAGTGCTCTTTTATTGTCACTAGCTTGACATTCTTCATCCTCTGATCATGGAAGTTGAAGTCTCAGTTGCCTTTGGTTTCCTCCTCTTACCGTAGGCTTCTCCTTGTTTTCCATAACTGTCTTCCCTTTCAACTCAGCAGCTTTTTCATTGTTCTTCGAGTCATCTTCAGTGGCTCTTAGGGATATATTTCCCTCTCTCTCACCCAATTTAGCAGGGTTTTGAACCATTTGTTCCATGTACCTTTCAATTCTCTTGAGATATGCCTCTTGGTTTTTCCTTATGTCTTCCTGCTCTATTAATGTTATTTCTTGGATTTTCATAAACCTTTCCATCATCATTTCTAGAACATAGAGTTTTTGAAAGTTTAGGATTGGTTGTGACTGTGTAAATTGTGGTGATTGATGGAAGTCATTTTGGGCAGGTGGTGGGGTAGGATAAGGTTGGAGGTGTGTATATTGGGGTGGTGTGTAGTGATTTTTGTTGGTATGGTGATGTTTTTGCAGGTTTGGGAAGTTGGGGTTATTATAGTTGAAGTCCCTTTGTTCCTGATGCTGAAATTCCCTCATTCTTAAATAAGAATGTGGTTTCCATGGTGGAAATTGTGCATTCAATGTGGCAGAATGTAGAGAATCAATTTGTCTAGCTATTGATTCCAATTGCTGTTGAGTTTGCTGGTGTAGCTGCTTGTTTTGATCCATGATTGCTCTCACCCCTTCAAGATTCATTGCTTCCCTTTCTGAAATTGCATTCTGTGGCGTCTCAAATGAGTGTTGGTTATTGGCTCCTTTGTTACTGAACTCCGCAGTTCCTTGGATGGTTGCTGTTGCCTTGAGTAGGCCATCTGAGAAGTAATCTACTGCTTTTCTTGTTTCGGAGGTTAATCCTTCATAAAACGCTCGGAAATCCACCTTGTCATTTGTTTTCTTGTATCTCTCCCATGCTTTGAACAGTGGTTCTTCCTCTCTTTGTATGAATGGATGTACTCCTTCTTTCATCTTGATGTGTTGTTGGGGTGAGGAAAATTTGGCTAGAAACTTGGCAACCAATTCATCCCAACTAGTTATACTTCCTTGAGGAAAGGTTTCAAGCCATTGTGCTGCTTCATCCTTCAGTGAGAAGGGAAATAACATGAGCTTAATGGTATCATGGTCTACACCATTGAGATTGACAGCCCCACATGTTTTCAGAAAAATGGATAGGTGCTGTTTAGAGTCCTCCAAGGGATTTCCACCATAGGAACAATTGTTCTCTATTAGTGTAATGAGTTGTGGCTTCATGTTGTGATGTTCTTCTTTCTCAGAGACTCCTCCTTCCTTGTGACATATAAATCAATCAATAGAAAACACAGTGATTTTCTTGAAAATTGGATGTAGCCGGTTGAGACAAAACTTCAAACAGTTAGTGGGTTAGTCAAAAATTAAAGAAAAATAAAGAAAAAGTGCTTGATCTAGATCACCACCTCACTTAATCATTGTCAATCTATTCAATCCCCGGCAACGGCGCCAAAAACTTGATGAGATATTTTGATGAGAAACGAATCTCTCACAAAACATCACACAACTAACCGACAAGTGTACCGGGTCGTATCAAGTAATAAAAACTCACGGGAGTGAGGTCGATCCCACAGGGATTGAAGGATTGAGCAATTTTAGTTTAGTGGTTGATTTAGTCAAGCGATTACCACCACCCACTAATGTTAAGGCAATCAGAAGTTTCTTGGGACATGCAGGGTTCTACAGGAGGTTCATAAAGGAATTTTCCAAAATTGCAAAACCCCTGAGCAACCTACTCCATTTGTCTTTGACCAAGAGTGCTTGCATGCCTTTGAAACTCTGAAGGCTAAGTTTATCATTGCACATGTCATCTCTGCACCCAATTGGGACTTACCATTCGAACAAATGTGTGATGCCAGTGACCATGCCATTGGCGCAGTTCTAGGACAGAGAGATGACAAGCTCTTGCGTGTTATTTATTATGCCAGTCGTGTTCTAAATGATGCACAGAAGAACTATACTACCACAGAGAAGGAATTGCGTGCAGTGGTTTATACCATTGACAAGTATAGATCTTATTTAATAGGATCTAAGGTCATTATCTACACTGACCATGCTGCTTACAAATATCTACTCACCAAGTAGGATTCTAAGCCAAGGTTAATAAGATGGGTGCTACTCCTGCAAGAGTTTGATATAGAAATGAGAGACAAAAAAGGGTCAAAAAATCAAGTAGATAACCACTTGTCTCGGATTGAACCAGTAGAAGGGACATCTCCTCCCTCTACTACTAAAGTATCTGAAACGTTTTCAGATGAGCAACTCTTCGCCATTCGGACGACACCTTGGTTTGCAGACATTGCGAATTACAAGCCTATAAGGTTCATCCCCAAGGAATACAGTAGGAAGCAAGCTCAAAAACTCATTCATGATGCTAGATACTGCTTGTGGGATGAACCATATCTCTTTAAAAGATGCTCAGACGGGATAATCCGCCGTTGTGTGTCTGAAGAAGAGGAACATAAAATCATATGGCACTGCCATGGCTCCGATTATGGAGGACACTTTGGAGGTGAGCGAATAGCCACAAAGGTTCTCCAAAGTGGTTTTTACTGGCCCACACTCTTCAACGATTCCCGAGAGTTTGTTCACCACTGTGATAGTTGCCAAATGGCTGGAAATCTCCCTCATGGTCACGACATGCCTCAGCAAGGAATCCTAGAGATTGAGCTGCTTGATGTATGGGGTATAGACTTCATGGGACATTTTCCACCTTCATACTCAAACACCTATATCCTCGTGGCAGTGCATTATATGTCTAAATGGGTTGAGACAGTCGCATCACCCACAAATGATACTAGAGTCATGATTAAGTTTGTCCAGAAGAACATCTTTAGTAGGTTTGGTATCCCTCGGACACTGATCAGTGATGGAGGCACTCATTTCTGCAATAAATAGCTTGAATCTATTCTGCACCATTATGGAGTTCGCCATAAGGTGGCGACCCCGCATCACCTTTTGACAAATGGGCAAGCTGAAGTCTTAAATAGAGAACTGAAGAGAATCCTGGAAAGAACAGTGAGCACCTCTAGAAAAGATTGGGAAAGAAACCTTCATGATGCTCTCTGGGCATACAGAACTGCTTTCAAGACCCCTATAGGAACGTCACTATATCAATTGGTGTATGAAAAAGCATGCCACCTACTAGTAGAGCTGGAACACAAGGCCTACTAGGCAACCAAACTCCTAAACCTTGTTGCAAAGGCAGCAGGAGAGAAACGGTTGCTCCAACTGAATGAGTTGGATGAATTCCGACTTGCTGTATTTGAAAATGCAAGATTTATTAAGAAAGGGCCAAGAAGTGGCATGACAGAAAGACATCTTCCAGAGTCTTTGAAACTGGACAGAAAATTCTACTCTTTAATTCTACACTGAAGCTTTTCCTTGGGAAACTCAAGTCACGTTGGACAGGACCTTTTCTGATCACTAATGTATCACCTTATGGTCAAATAGAACTTTAGAGTAACCATTCTGCTAAAAGATTTACTGTTAATGGCCAGAGAGTGAAACATTACTTGGGTGGTGAAGTTGAACAAGAAAAATCCCCCTTGTTACTGACATGAGCGCAGTAAAGTCCAGTTAAACGACAGTAAAGAAGTGCTTGTTGGGAGGCAACCCAAAGATTAATAGCATATTATTGTTTTCAATTAATCTAGTTTTTTTCTTTCAATTTCATGTATCTTTCATAGTTACTTTGCTTTCTAACATTTATGATCATGTGTACCTCTTAGAACAGAGACAACAATGTTTAGAACTAAAAATAGAGCACCCTGGGAAAGCCCTTTGCTGGCGTTGAACGCCAGACAAGAGGGAAGGATGGGAGTTCAATGCCATAAAGGAGCAGCAAGACTGGCCTTGAATGCCAGCCAGGGAGCACTGACTGGGCATTCAATGCCCTGAAAGAGAAAGAAAACTGGCATTGAACGCCAGCCAAGGAGCGCAGGTTAGGCGTTCAACGCCCAAAGAAGAGTGGCAAGTTGGCGTTGAACGCCCAGGAGAAGCACAAGGTTGGCGATGAATTCCAAAATAGGGGTATTCTGGGTGTTCAACACCCAACAAAGGTGGGGAGGTTTGACTTTTTCAAAACATATATTTTTCAATCTTATCTTTTCAATCATATCTTTTAAGCCATTATCTTCAATCTCTTTCCCTAAAATCTTTTCAAATCTTTTTCAATTCTTTTTCAAATCTTTTTCAAATTTCAATTTTTTTCAATTCCTCTTCAAAGATTTTATTAAACTTTTAAATCTTTTTCATACCTGGTGCACGAAATTGTGATTCACACTTTTCAAAACTCCGCACAACTGACCAATAAGTGCACTGGGTCGTCCAAGTAATACCTTAAGTGAGTAAGGGTCGATCCCATGGAGATTGTTGGCTTGAAGCAAGCTATGGTCATCTTGTAAATCTCAGTCAGGTGGATTCAAATGGTTATGAGGTTTTGATAATTAAAAGTTAAATAAAACATAAAATAAAATAAAGTTATTTATGTAATTCATTGGTGGGAATTTTAGATAAGCGTTTGGAGATGCTTTGTTACTTCGGAACCTCTGCTTTCCTATTGCCTTCTTCTAATCATGCGTGCTCCCTTCCATGGCAAGCTGTATGATCCTCTCGGATGAAAAATACCATGTACGATCTCTGCACGGCTAATCAACTGTCGGATTACTTGTCTCGGATGAAAAATACCATGTACAGCTACTGCACGGCTAATCATTTGTTGGTTCCCGCTAGCATCGGAATAGGATCCCTCTATCCTTTTGCACATTGTCACTGCGCCCAACATTCGCAAGTTTGAAGCCCTTCACAGTCATCCCTTCCTAGATCCTACTCGGAATACCACAGACAAGGTTTAGACTTTTCATATCTCAGGAATACTGCCAATGGTTCTAGCCCATACCAGAAAAACAATAGTACTTGCATTGATTCATGAAGAACAGCAGAGCTCCGCACCTTAATCTCTGAGGTGTAAAAATTCCACCGTAGAAAATACATAAGAGTGAAAGGTTTAGGGATGGCCATGAGGCCAGCCTCTAAGTCCAAGGTATGATAGTATATGATAGCATGCGAATACAATAGTAAAAAGTGCTATTATATTAAACTAGTTACTAGGGTTTACAGAAAGTAAGTAACTAAGTACAGATAGTGCAGAAATCCACTTCTGGGGCCCACTTGGTGTGTGCTTGGGCTGAGCATTGAAGCTTTCATGTGCATAGGATGTTCTTGGAGTTAAACGCCAGCTTGGGTGCCAGTTTGGGCGTTTAACTCCAGTTTTGGTGCCAGTTCTGGCGTTTTACGCCAGAAAGTTTTTGGCTGGCATTTAGCGCCAGTTTGGACCATCAAATCTCGGACAAAGTATGGACTATTATATATTGCTTGAAATCCCAAGATGTTTACTATCCAACGCGGTTGAGAGCGCGCCAATTGGGTATCTGTAGCCCCAGAAAATCCACTTCGAGTGCAGAAGGGTCAGAATCCAACAGCATCTGCAGTCCTTTTTCAGCCTCTGAATCAGATTTTTGCTCAGGTCCCTCAATTTCAGCCAGAAAATACCTGAAATCACAGAAAAACACACAAACTCATAGTAAAGTCTAGAAATGTGATTTTTGAATAAAAACTAATAAAAATATAATAAAAAGTGACTAAAACATACTAAAAACTATGTAAAAATAATGCCAAAAAGGGTATAAATTATCCACTCATCACAACACCAAACTTAAATTGTTACTGTCCCCAAGCAACTAAAAACAAAATAGGATAAACAGAAGAGAAAATACAATAAATTTCAAATATCAATGAAGCTTAGTTCCAATTATATGAGCGGGACTAGTAGTTTTTTTTCCTTCTGAACAGTTTTGGCATCTCACTTTATCCTTTGAAGTTCAGAATGATTGGCAACCATAGGAACTCAGAATTCAGATAGTGTTATTGATTATCCTAGTTCAGTATGCTGATTCTTGAACACAGCTACTTTATGAGTCTTGGCCGTGACCCTAAGCATTTTGTTTTCCAGTATTACCACCGGATACATAAATACCACAGACACATAACTGGGTAAACCTTTTCAGATTGTGACTTAGCTTTGCTAGAGTACCCAGTTAGAGGTGCCCATAGCTCTTAAGCACACTCTTTTTGCTTTGGACCATGACTTTAACCGCTCAGTCTCAAGCTTTTCACTTGACACCTTCACGCCACAAGCACATGGTTAGGGACAGCTTGGTTTAGCCGCTTAGGCCAGGATTTTATTCCTTTAGGCCCTCCTATCCATTAATTCTCAAAGCCTTGGATCCTTTTTACCCTTGCCTTTTGGTTTAAAGGGCTATTGACTTTTTCTGCTCACTTTTTCTTTTTCTTTCTTTTTTCATTTTTTTTGCAAGCTTTTGTTTTTCACTGCTTTTTCTTGCTTCAAGAATCAATTTTATGATTTTTCAAAATATCAATAACATTTATCTTTTCTTATTATTCTTTCAAGAGCCAACAATTTTAACATTCATAAACTTTACTATAAAAAATATGCAATGTTCAAGCATTCATTCAGAAAACAAAAAGTATTGCCACCACATCAAAATAATTAGATCATTTTCAAGATAGAATTCGAAATTTATGTACTTTTTTTCTTTTTCAGAAAACATTTTTTCATTTAAGAAAGGTGAAAGATTCATGGAACATTCATAGCTTTAAGACATAGACACTAGACACTAATGATCATGTAATAAAGACAAAAAGATAGACAAAACATAAAGCATAAAAATAAAAAAACAGAAAAATAAGAACAAGGAAATTAAAGAAGGGGTCCACCTTAGAGATGGTGGCTAGTTCTTCCTCTTGAAGATCTTATGGAGTGCTTGAGCTCCTCTATGTCTCTTCCTTGCCTTTGTTGCTCTTCTCTCATGGCCTTTTGGTCCTCTCTGATTTCATGGAGGATGATGGAGTGCTCTTGGTGCTCCATTCTTAGTTGCTCCATATTGGAACTCAAATCTCCTAAAGAGGTGTTGAGTTGCTCCCAATAGTTATGTGGAGGAAAGTGCATCCCTTGAGGCATCTCAGAGATTTCATGATGAAGAATTTTCTCATGCTCTTGTTGAGGTCCATGAGTGGGCTCTCTTGTTTGCTCCATCCTCTTTTTAGTGATGGGCTTGTCCTCTTCAATGAGGATATCTTCCTTTATGACAACTCCAGCTAAATTGCATAGGTGACAGATGAGATGAGGAAAGGCTAACCTTGCCAAAGTGGAAGGCTTGTCAGCCACCTTGTATAGTTCTAGAGATATGATCTCATGAACTTCTACTACCTCTCCAATCATTATACTATGGATCATGATAGCCCGGTCCACAGTAACTTCAGACTGGTTGCTAGTAGGAATGATAGAGCATTGGATGAACTCTAACCATCCCCTAGCCATAGGTTTGGGGTCCGGCCTTCTCAATTGAACTGGCTTACCTCTTGAGTCTCTCTTCCATTGAGCTCCTTCCACACAGATGTCCATGAGGACTTGGTCCAACCTTTGATCAAAGTTGACTCTTCTAGTGAAAGGATGAGGATCTCCTCTCATTATTGGCAAGTTGAATGCCAACCTTACAGTTTTCGGACTGAAATCCAAGTATTTCCCCCGAACCATTGTGAGCTAATTCTTTGGGTTTGGGTTCACACTTTGATCATAGTTCTTAGTGATCAATGCATTAGCATAGAACTCTTGAACTATTAAGATTCTGACTTGTTGGATGGGGTTGGTGAGAGTTTCCCAACCTCTTCTTCGAATCCCACGTTGATTCTCTGGATATTCACTCTTTTTAAGCATGAAGGGGACCTCGTGGATCACCTTTTTCTTGGCTACAACTTCATAGAAGTGGTCTTGATGCACTTTTGAAATAAATCTCTCCATCTCCTATGACTCGGAGGTGGAAGCAATTACCTTCCCTTTCCTCTTTCTAGAGCATCCTTGAAGTGTCAGAGGAAAAGAAGAATAGAAGGAGAAGGTAGAAAGAGAATAATTCAAACTTATCAAGAGGGATAGAGTTTGAATTGTTGATAGTGGAGAAGTGTTAGTCCTTAAATAGAAGGATGTGAGAAGAGGGGAAGAATTTTCGAAATTGAAGTAAAAGATTTTGAAATAATTAAAAGAAATTTTGAAAATTTGATTGATGATTTTTGAAAACTAAGATTGGGAAAGAAATTAAGTGATTTTTGAAAAGATTTTGAAATTAGAAATCAAAAAGATATGATTAAAAATTAATTTTGAAAAAGATGTGATTAAAAAGATATGATTGAGAAGATATGATTGAAAATCAAATTAAAAAGAGAAAGTTTTAAAATTAAAGTTGATTACTTGACTAACAAGAAATTAAAAGATATGATTCTAAAATTTAAAATTTGATCCTTCCTTAATAGGCAAGTAACAACTTGAAAATTTTGAATTAAATTACTAATTGTAGCAAGGATTTTCGAAAATAGTAAAAAAAATAAAAAAATGGAAAGAAATTGATTTTGAAGAGATATGATTGAAAAGATATGATTTGAAAAAGATTTGATTTTGAAAAATTATGAAGATTTGAAAAAAAATTTGGATTAAAAACAAAATCTTCCCTCTAGTGTCATCCTGGCGTTAAACGCCCAGCCAGGTACCCTGGCTGGCGTTTAAATGCTAGTTTTCCTTCTTCACTGGGCGTTTTGAACGCCCAGCTTTTTCTGTTTAATTCCTCTACTGAATGTTCTGAATCTTCAATTCTCTGTATTATTGACTTAAAAAGACACATTTTTGAAAATATTTTTGAATTTTTAATGATGAGAAACAATAAAAATGCAACTAAGATCAAATAAACAATGCATGCAAGACACCAAACTTAAAAATTAGACACTAGACTCAAACAAGAGACAAAAATATTTTTGATTTTATGATTTTATAAATTTTTTTTGTGATTTTTCAAAAATTATATGGAAAAGAGAATAAAGAGATTCAAAACTTTTAATAAGAATTCCAGGAATCATGCAATGTTAGTCTAAAGCTTCAGTCTAAAAAGATTAGACATGGCTGGCCAAGCTTCAGCAGGACATTACATTCAGCAGCTAAATTGATGAGAATCAATTAGCTTTTTTGATGATAAGAACATCACCTTTAAACTCTAGAATTAATTCTTTAAAATTCTGAAAAATAAAAAGAAAACTACCTAATCTAAGCAACAAGATGAACCGTCAGTTGTCCAAACTCGAACAATCCCCGGCAATGGCTCCAAAAACTTGGTGCACGAAATTGTGATCATCAACAATGGCGCCAAAGACTTGGAGCTCTCAAACGTGAATCACACTTTGTCACAATTCCGCACAACTAACCAGCAAGTGCACTGGGTCGTCCAAGTAATACCTTACGTGAGTAAGGGTCGATCCCACGGAGACTGTCGGCTTGAAGCAAGCTATGGTCATCTTGTAAATCTCAGTCAGGCAGATTCAAATGGTTATGGAGGATTGATAATTAAAGATAAATAAAACATAAAATAAAGATAGAGATAGAGATACTTATGTAATTCATTAGTAGGAATTTCAGATAAGCATATGAAGATTCTTTGTTCCTCTTGAACCTCTGCTTTCCTATTGCCTTCTTCCAATCATTCATACTCCTTTCCATGGCAAGCTTTATGTTGGGCATTGATGACATGTCACCATGTCATATTTTTCTATGCTTTTTCCTTTGTTTTCAATAGGTTTTATGCACTTTCTTGAGCCATAAGCAAGCCAATTGGGTAGATTTCCATGTTTCCTTTGATTCAATCAACCATGTATGAATTCATGTACTTTCATGAGATTTTATGCTATAATTGTCATATATTATGAAAGAAACACAATCTCATCATTTGGAGCATAGCTTTGATGTGTTTGATTGATTGATGATAGGTGAAGAAAGCTTGGAGAAAGGTTGAACCAAGAAGGAATGGCTAGGAGCAAGAGAGAACAAAAAGTTTGAGCAAAAGTTTGCCTCAAACTTTAGCTCAAACTTTTGGAAGAATTGAAAACGAACCAGGGAGCAAAAAGCTTGACCAAAAGTTTGCCTCAAACTTTTGTGCAAACTTTTGGGCAAAAAGCTTGAGCAAAAGTTTGCCTCAAACTTTTTGGCAAACTTTTGGGCAAAAAGCTTGAGCAAAAGTTTGCCTCAAACTTTTTGGCAAACTTTTGGCATCACAAATCAACACCCTGGAGAGCAAAAGTTTGCGCCAACGTTTGCCTCAAACCTTTTGGCAAACGTTGGCGCCACACCAACACACCCAGGGGAGAAAAAGCTTGCGCCAACGTTTGCCTCAAGCTTTTTGGCAAACGTTGGCGCCACAAGGCATACAAGGGGTATACTTCTAACAAGAATAACTTGAGCTACAGAGCTCCAAATGAGGTGATTCAAAAAGCAATGGAAAGTAGGAATCAAGAGCTTTCCAGGCATATATGGCACTGCATGGTGGACACTAAAATTGAGGAAGAAAACTGCCCCGAAATGTGCATAAACGAATATGGTGGCAACCTGCAGTGAGGCCAACTGACCTCTGCACCTTCGACGGAGTATAACTCGAGCTGTAGAGCTCCAAATGATGTGCTTCCAAAGGCATTGGAAAGTAGACATTCAGGGCTTTCCAACAATGTATAATAGTATTGGGTGGACAATATGTTTGAGCCTCCAGAACTGGCGTTTTCAACCACGTTTGAGGCAAACTTTACCTCAAACGCTGCACACCAAGGCCAGCGACCTTGTCCTCTTCAAATGAGCATAACTTGAGTTGTAGATGTCCAATTGAGATGATTCTGATTGGGTTAGAAAGCGGACATTCAGAGCTTTCTAACCATATATAATAGTCTATAGTGGACATGAAATCTGCAACATTGACAAGCAGACAAAGTAGTACCCCAACATGCATGCAAGAAGGCCCAACGTTTGGCTAAAAGTTTGACCTCAAACTTTAGCCCAAACGTTGGTAGCAGCAAATAAGGGTAGCTGGTATAAAAAGTTTGAGTAAAAATTTGCCTCAAACTTTTACTCAAACTTTTAAGATTCACAACCCGGTTCACATTGGTTCTCTCTCCAACTCCAAGAGCAATCAACCAAGGCCTCTATCAACCCAATTCCATCAAGAGCAAGGGCCCAATTGACACCACTCAAAGGCACAAGAGATAGTTAGAATAGAAATTTCATTTTAATTGTAATTTGTTTTGAATTTCATTTTTATTTTGTAAAAATACCTATATAAGGCATCATTCTCATTTTAGAAAGTAAGCCTGAATAGAGAGAATAGGGGGCGAGCTCCACTAGGGAGCATTAGGAATACAGAACTCTCTCTCTTTAGTTTTTTTTTTTGTTTTGTTTTGAGTCTTGGGTTGAGAATTGAAGAAATTCTGTTTCAATCTTAACTTGAGAATTCTCTCTGTTTTCCTCTTCTGCAAACTTTCAGTGAATTGTAATTTGAATTAAAACTCTCTTTACTGCTTTCATCTCTATTTCTTCTGCAAATTGTTTACTGTTGGATCAAAGAAGGAATTGAGATCTAGACTTGGTCTCTAGTCTCATCCAACCCCTGAGATCTTCAACTTTCCTTTAGTTATTGCAATTGAGCTGCATTTCATTTTCTGTTCGGTTCCTCAATTCAATTTACATTAAGCCTGCTGCAAATCTCATTTACTTTCCTGCACGTGTGTTCCTCTGCATTTTACATTTGAGCCACTGTGATCTGAATTTACTTTTCATGCAATTTTAATTTCCTTGCAATTGTTCTAAGCTTTGATTTACTGCTTTCATTTAATTTCCCTGCACCCAGTTCCCTTTACTTTCATGCAATTTATATTTCTTGCAATTCAAGTTTCAGCTATTTTACTTTCTTGCTCTTTAAGTTACTTGCAATTTTACTTTCTGCACTTTATAATTCCTGCAAGTTTACATTCTGTTGGCTTCAATTGTCACTCAAATCATTCAATGTTAGCTTGACAAAACTAATCACCCACCAAAGTTGCTTGATCCATCAATCCCTGTGGGATCGACCTCACTCACGTGAGTTTTACTACTTGATGCGACCCGGTATACTTGCCGGTTAGTTTTGGGTGTTTTGGAGAAATTTGTTTCTTCCACAAAAATATCCCATCAGGCATCACCGTTGTCAATGGCTACTTCCCGTCCTCTCAGTGAAAATGTTCTATGCACACTGTCACCACACGGCTAATCATCTGTCGGTTCTCGATCATGTTGGAATAGGATCCATTGATCCTTTTACGTCTGTCACACGCCCAACACTCGCGAGTTTGAAGCTCGTTGACGTTAGGATTTTTGCCAGTAAAGACTGTCATAAAAACAGTCGCGTTGTAGATATAGTCTCTAAACCGACAGAAATCCCTTCGTACAAAAGTTTTTGGTTGTCATAAGTAACAAACCCCTTTGAAATTGATAACCGAGTATTTAAACCTCGGGTCGTCTTCTCAAGGAATTGCAGGGAGGTATGTTCTTATTATTGGTTATGAGTTGTAAATTGGGGTTTATTAGGAGGTAAGGCGGGAATATATTGAATGACAAGTAAAATTAAATAATAACAATAAAATCTCTTGGCAAGGTATGGAGAACTGGAAGTCCTATCCTTATCAATTGCGATGAGAATTGGGTTTTAATCCCACTTTGTTAACCTCTAACTATGAAGGTAAATCAAGTGGATTAATTAGCTTAATCCTCAGGTCCTAGTCAATTCCTATAGAAAGACTAGAGTTATTGGAGCAACTCCCAATTTCAACCACTACTTTATTTGATAGCTCAAGCGTTACCAATAAGTCAACCAAAGCCAAAAGGGAAAAAATATCTAAATTAATTTAAAAGCAATATTAAATAGAATAAAACAATCATAAACTGAAATACTTCGAATTGTATTGAATCAAATTAAACATAGGAATCCATAAACCAAATTGACAACATCTAATAATCAGCTTGAAGTAACAGAATGAATAAAAGTAGAAGAGAATATAAATTAAAGACCATTAAACCTGGGATTTAGAGGCACTCCTAAAACTAAGAGAAATCCTAAATCCTAATCCTAAGAGAGAGGAGAGAATCTCTCTCTCTAAAACTACATCTACTCCTAAAATTGTGAATATGAGAGCCTCCTTATGAATGGGTGCAGTTCCCCACTTTATAGCCTCTAATCTGTGTTTTCTGGGCCGCAAACTGGGTCAGAAACAGTCCAGAATTCGCTGGTTTCGAATTCAGATTCGCTGATTTTCGTCACTTGCGACGCGGCCGCATGGAGCACGCGGTCGCGTCGCCTAGCGTCAGAGCAACTATGGCATATTATATATCAAATCGAAGCCCCGGACGTTAGCTTTCCAATGCAACTAGAACCGTATCATTTGGACCTCTGTAGCAAAAGTTATAGTCGTTTGAGTGCAAAGAGGTCAGGCTGGACAGCTTAGCAATTTCTCCAACTTCTTGTATTTATTCCACTTTTGCATGCTTCCTTCCCATCCTCCAAGCCATTCCTGCCTTATAATATCTGAAAACACTTAACACACATATCAAGGCATCTAATGGTAATAAGAGAGGATTAATAATAAGCAAATATAAGATCAAAGAAGCATGTTTTCAATCAAAGCACATAATTAGGAAGGCAAATGTAAAACCATGCAAATAATATGAATAAGTGGGTAAAGAGTTGATGAAATCCACTCAATTGAGCACAAGATAAACCATAAAATAGTGGTTTATCAACCTCCCCACACTTAAACACTAGCATGTCCTCATGCTAAGCTCAAGAGAAACTATAATGATAAAGAGGAATGATTGAATGTATGAAATGCAACCTATCTATATGAATGCAACTACAAGCAAAATGTTTCTACCTACTTGGTTAAATGTAAACAAATATTTTAAGAACAAATATGAATTGGATTTCACTAATTCAAATCATGAAAATGAAGTACGAATAGACTTGTAGAAGAAAATAGCTCATGAAAGCCGGGAACAAGGAATTGAGCATCGAACCTTTACTGGTAGTGTATACACTCTAATCACTCAAGTGTTTTAGGTTCGATCTCTCAATTCTCTACTAACCTTGCTTTCTAAGGCTTGCTCTTCTTCTACCAATCAACCAAAATTTAATGCACAGATACACATATGAAGAGGTCTTTTTAAGGGTTGTAATGGATTTAGGGTCAAGGTAGGATTGTATTTGGCCAAGTGGACTAAAATCTGAATCCATAATTAACTTAAACTTTTCACCTAACTTTAGACAATCCATGTAATCATAATACAACATCTAACCATCCATTAACCATGTTTTCCACATATTCATGCATTCTAATTTCAAGTACAGTACATATGCATTGCTTTCACCACTTACTTTGGGGCATTTTGTCCCCTTTTATTATTTGCTCTTTTTCTTTTCTTTTTCTCCTTTATTTTTCTTTTTTTTTATATTATTTTTTTTCTTTTATTTTTCTCAATGCATATGATTAAAGTATTGAATGTATGAATATATTCTCAACATTCTTTCACATTTTCAGAAAATTCTAACATACTCAATTCTCAAACCAAATGTTTCCAAACCCACTTTTCCCACACTTAAATCATAAGCACTCTCACTAGTCTAAGCTAATTAAGGATTCAAATTAAGGACATTATTGTTTTTCGCTTAGAGTTAATGATGTGCTAAATAAAAAGAACAAAGGGGGTACAATAGGCTCAAAATTGGTTTGCAAGGGATAATGAAAGGTAAGGCCATATGGGTATGTAAGCTCAGTGAAATAAAAGCCTCAATCATATAAGTGCATGTATACATCAAATTATGAAAATATAGAATTAGGCAAGACAAAGATCACATTTTTTTGAGAGAAAAACACACATCAAAAATAAAATATTGGTTGAAAATGCAACCAATTCAAATAGGCTCAAAATCTCACAGGTTTTGTGTGTTCGAGCTCTAAACCATGTTCCAGTATAATATCTCTTCAAACAAGTGTAACATTAAATTTTATTCAAATTAGTGAAATTCTCTAAAAATTTTCTTGAAAAAGAAAATATTACTTCAACCAAGTGGTAAAATATGCAAAAAATCAAACAAATATGCAATCAAACATGCAAATGCAACAATGAACAAACAAATAAAATAAAAATTTTGGTGTTGAGTCAGGAAATAACTAACCCATGGAGATCGGTATCGACCTCCCCACACTTAAAGATTGCACCGTCCTCGGGGTATGCTGAGATGTGCAGGTGGACGGGTTGCTCCAACTGACGCTTGTAGATGGAGGCCCCCTAGGTGGAGATCTCTTGGTTCTTTTCCTTGCTGGTGTCTTGTCAGTGGCCTTCTCTTTTCCTTTCTTGGTACCCATGCCTAAGGAAGAAGAAAAAGGAAGAGTGTGGAATATTGAAAACTAAGACCAGAAGGGAGGAAATTCCAAGTGATAAGGAATGCCAAAGGAAAGATGATAGTCCATCTACATGGTAGCTACAACATGTAGGGAAGACAACAATAAGGATTAAAAAGGGCAATTCAAAATAATTAGATGCAAGAGGCTAAAAACATGCAAATAATAGGCATGAGAAGCATAGCTCAAGCATCAAGTAATAAATGTGCCAAATTAAAGAGCATGTGTAATGATGACAATTGTGAATGATAATCCTAAATACATTGGGTGTGCAAGTTAAAATAGGGATGAAAATAATATAATCCAAATGTATATGAGAATCATAAGTAAATGTCAATTGTCAAATCTCTTCTCTGAGTAGCCACGTGCTCAAATAAAATAAGGCACTTATCCAAATAAAACTCCAACACCAATGAGAATAATGCAATGAATGAAATATGCAAATAAATGAAGTAAAATAAAATGAGAGGGAAAAATGATGAGAAGAAGAAAAAGAAAGTGAGAAAGGAGAGAGAAGGAAGAAATTAGGATTAGAAAAGAGAAGATAAGAAAATTGGCACTAATCTGGATAGGTTGTGCGACGCTGGCGACGCGGTCGCGTGGGTGACGCGGTCGCGTGGTGCGCGATAAGGTTGGGTGACGCGGACGCGTGGGGCACGCGATCGCGTGACTCGATTTGTGCTAGTGGCGCGAGTGCAGCCTCGCGGTCACACAACTCTCTGTTCAAAATTCAGTATTGCCAAAATCCAGGGTGACGCGATCGCATGGTCGACGCGATCGCACGGGTGGCCTTATTTCCAATATGACGCGGACGTGTGGGTGACGCGTTCGCATGGCCGGGCTTATGCTGCTAGCACGGATCCAGCCCAATTCCAGCTTAACTTTCGGCCATGCATTCTTTTGACGTCGAAATCCTGGTCACGCGACCGCATGGGTGACGCGGTCGCGTGGGAGGCCATTATTCCCAGGTGACGCGGTCGCGTCGGCGACACGGTCACGTGGGGTGATTTGTGCCATTGGCACGCCTCCAGCCCTGCTCCTGCATAACTCTCTGTTCAATTTCTTTTCCTCCTAACGCACTCGTGACGCGGACGCGTCAGCGATTGCCGCGTCGCGTGCGTGCTCTTTTTTTTTTATCTGAAAAATGAAGAATGCAGTGTTAAGATGAATGTTATGCAAAACTCCAGGTTCAATATAATAAAATAAAATAAAATAAAACTAGAAAACAAATAAAACTAAATAAAAATGAAAAAGGAACAATCATACCATGGTGGGTTGTCTCCCACCTAGCACTTTTAGTTAAAGTCCTTAAGTTAGACATTTGATGAGCTTCCTGTTATGGTGGCTTATGCTTGAACTCATCCAGGAATCTCCACCAGTGTTTATGATTCCAGTAACCTCTGGGGTCCCAAACTAGGCATGTAAAGCCCTTGAGCAGCTTCAAAAAGATTCTTAGGCTCCCGGGGTGTTGGATGTCAGAACAGATTCCAGGATCCCAAACCTGGCTTTTACACCCGTTTTTATCTCGATCTGCATTTTTTCAGCCGGGTGAAAGGTGATCTGAATTCTCACTGCAGCGACCAAACAGCTTCCTAGACCCATTCAATTGAGCTTTATACCAACCTTTGCGTTTAAACTTAAAGCTTCCAACCATGATGAACCTTGCTTGACAATTCTTATCACTGGCCATCTTCCTCTTACTCTTAATATCACAAAGAGCTCTAAGTTGACCATCCGTCTCCAGTAGCCCATATTCAAGTGGAATTAGAAAGCTAAGGGATATGAATTTTACCCACTTGAATGTTGTGAAGGATGATGGAAACTTAGGGGGAGGGGTCTCCAATAACTTTGGCAAGGTGATTTCAAGCTCCACTCCCTTGTGCTCTTTGACAACTTCCACCTCTTTGCAAACTTCTTTAATTTCAACCTCTTCCTCTTGGTAGCTTTCTTCCAATTCAATCTTCTCTTCATTGCTTTCCAAGGGCATGGGAGGTTGTGCTTCCTCTTCTTGAATCTCCATCTCTCGATCAACCTCTTCCAAGTCTTCAACTGTGATATGCCTTGGAGGTTGTACACCCTCCTTAGCATCAATTTCAAACGTCTTGGAAGGGGGTTCTATGACTGGACTTTCCCATGGAGGTTCTGCATTTCCTAAGTCTTCAACCAGTTCTTCTTCTTCTTGAACAATGACAGCTTCTTCTACTTGCCCCAGTTGTTGAACGGTTGCCTGAAATCGATCCATTGTTTCCTCGAGACGATCCTTTGCCTCTTGATGCACTCGGCTTTCATAAATAGGATCATATTGCTCTTGGATTGATGGATATGGAGATGGTGAATATTGAAGTGGTGGTTCTTGTGAGTAATTGGGTTGGAATTGGGGTGGTTCTATATATGGTTCATATGGCTCATAAGGTGGTTGGTATGGTGGTTGAGGGTTAGGGTCATATGGAGGTGAATGGCGGAAAGGGGCTTATGAGTTTGGTGGTCCAAAGTTATGTTGAGGAGAGGGTTCATAAGCATATGGTGGTGGTTGTTGATAATCAAAAGAGTGCTCACCATAGCCATTGCCTTGATATGCATCACAGAATGGTTGTTGATAGTCCATTGGAGGTGGTTGTTGCCATGAGGGTTGATTAAATCCTTGTGGCTCCTCCCATCTTTGATTGTTCCAACCTTGATGCCTGTTCTCATTGTAATTTCTTCTTCCTGCAACATAATTGTAACCAGACTCATAGCCAAAGGGGTGAGAGTTCATAGTAGTAAAAAAAAATTAAAAACAAAAATAAAAATAAATTTAAATTAAAGGGTTATTTAAATTTTGAATTTGAAAATTAAATTTTGAAATTTGAAATTTGAAAATTTGAAATTTGAATTTTGAAATTAGAATTTTAAATTTTTGAAATTTGAATTTTTGAAATTTAAAATTTGAAATTTAAAAAATTTTTAAATTTAAATTTTGAAAATTTTTAAATTTGAATTTTGAAATTTGAATTTTGAAATAAGATAAGATAAGATAAAAATAAAAATTTGAATCTTTTTTTTCGAAAAAAATTAATTAAAAATATTTTTAAATTTAATAAGGAAAGAGAAAAATAATAATATGACACCAAATTTCAAATTTTTAGATCAAAATGAAGAAAACAACTAAGAACAGCTTGAAGGTCAAGATGAACGTGAAGAACAACTTGAAGATCAAGATGAACACTAAGAACAAATTTTTTTTGAAAAAAAAAATTTTTTTAATAACTAAATAAAAATAAATAACCTCTTAATTTATGAAAAAGCAAAAATAAAAACAAATAAACAAGCAAAAATCAAAAAAATATTTACAATAACCAATAATAAGGCACACGTTTGCAATTCCCCGGCAACGACGCCATTTTGACGTTAGGATTTTTGCCAATAAAGAATGTCATAAAAACAGTCGCGTTGTAGATATAGTCTCTAAACCGACAGAAATCCCTTCGTACAAAAGTTTTTGGTTGTCACAAGTAACAAACCCCTTTGAAATTGATAACCGAATATTTAAACCTCGGGTCGTCTCCTCAAGGAATTGCAGGGAGGTATGTTATTATTATTGGTTATGAGTTGTAAATTGGGGTTTATTAGGAGGTAAGGCGGGAATATATTGAATGACAAGTAAAATAAATTAATAACAATAAAATCTCTTGGCAAGGTACGGAGAACTGGAAGTCCTATCCTTATCAATTGCGATGAGAATTAGGTTTTAATCCCACTTTGTTAACCTCTAACTATGAAGGTAAATCAAGTGGATTAATTAGCTTAATCCTCAAGTCCTAGTCAATTCCTATGGAAAGACTAGAGTTATTGGAGCAACTTCCAATTTCAACCACTGCTTTATTTGACAGCTCAAGCGTTACCAATAAGTCAACCAAAGCCAAAAGGGAAAAAAATATCTAAATTAATTTAAAAGCAATATTAAATAGAATAAAACAATCATAAACTGAAATACTTCGAATTGTATTGAATCAAATTAAACATAGGAATCCATAAACCAAATTGACAACATCTAATAATCAACTTGAAGTAACAGAATGAATAAAAGTAGAAGAGAATATAAATTAAAGAACATTAAACCTGGGATTTAGAGGCACTCCTAAAACTAAGAGAAATCCTAAATCCTAATCCTAAGAGAGAGGAGAGAACCTCTCTCTCTAAAAACTACATCTACTCCTAAAATTGTGAATATGAGAGCCTCCTTATGAATGGGTGCAGTCCCCCACTTTATAGCCTCTAATCTGTATTTTCTGGGCCGCAAACTGGGTCAGAAACAGTCCAGAATTCGCTGGTTTCGAATTCATATTCGCTGATTTTCGTCACTTGCGACGCGGCCGCATGGAGTATGCGGTCGCGTCACTTAGCGTGAGAGCAACGACGGCATATTATATATCAAATCGAAGCCCCGGACGTTAGCTTTCCAACACAACTACAACCGCATCATTTGGACCTCTGTAGCAAAAGTTATAGCCGTTTGAGTGCAAAGAGGTCAGGCTGGACAGCTTAGCAATTTCTCCAACTTCTTGTATTCCTTCCACTTTTGCATGCTTCCTTCCCATCATTCAAGCCATTCCTGCCTTATAATATCTGAAAACACTTAACACACACATCAAGGCATCTAATGGTAATAAGAGAAGATTAATAATAAGCAAATATAAGATCAAAGAAGCATGTTTTCAATCAAAGCACATAATTAGGAAGGCAAATGTAAAACCATGCAAATAATATGAATAAGTGGGTAAAGAGTTGATGAAATCCACTCAATTGAGCACAAGATAAACCATAAAATAGTGGTTTATCACTCGTCACAGTCATCCCTTCCCAGATCCTACTCAGAATACCACAGACAAGGTTTAGACGTTCCGGATCTCAGGAATGGCTGCCAATAATTCTAGCCTATACCACGAAGGTTCTAATCTTAGATTAGAAACCCAAGAGATACACATTCAAGCTTGTTTGCATGTAGAACGGAAGTGGTTGTCAGTCACGCTTTCATAGGTGAGAATGGTGATGAGTGTCACATAATCATCACATTCATCATGTTCTTGGGTGCGAATGAATATCTTGGAGAAGAAATAGACTTGAGTTGAATAGAAAAACAATAGTACTTTGCATTAATTCATGAAGAACAGCAGAGCTCCACACCTTAATCTATGGTGTGTATAAACTCCACCATTGAAAATACATAAGAACAAGGTCTAGGCATGGCCATGAGGCCAGCCTCCAAAAGCGTCTAAGATAGCATAAGACTTATCAAAGATTTAAAATACAATAGTAAAAGGTCCTATTTATAGAGAACTAGTAGCCTAGGGTTTACAGAAAAAAGTAATTAATGCAGAAATCTTCTTCCAGGCCCACTTGGTATGTGCTTGGGCTGAGTATTGAAGCTTTCATGTGTAGAGACTTTTCTTGGAGTTAAACGCCAGCTTTTGTGCCAGTTTGGGCGTTTAACTCCAGCTTTTGTGCCAGTTCTGGCGTTTTGACGCCAAGATTCTTAAGCTGACTTGGAACGCCAGTTTGGGCCATCAAATCTTAGGCAAAGTATCAACTATTATATATTGCTGGAAAGCTCAGGATGTCTACTTTCCAACGCAATTGAGAGCGCACCATTTGGAGTTCTATAGTCTCAGAAAATCCACTTTGAGTGCAGCGAGGTCAGAATCCAACAGCATCTGCAGTCCTTCTTCAACCTCTGAATCTGATTTTTGCTCAGGTCCCTCAATTTCAGCCAGAAAATACCTGAAATCATAGAAAAATACACAAAATTATAGTAAAGTCCAGAAATGTGATTTTTATTTAAAAACTAATAAAAACATAATAAAAACTAACTAAAATATACTAAAAATATACTAAAAATAATGCCAAAAAGCTTATAAATTATCCGCTCATCAAATGCATAATCAATTACCTAGATTAGACTTTTTAGTTTTAGTTATTTATTGTTTTTATTTATTTCCCCCACCTCAGAGGTTAACCAAGCTCAGAACCGACATTCAGACCTTCCAACAGCATGAAGGAGAGTCCCTTTATGAAACTAGGGAGAGTTATAAAGAGATGCTGAGAAAGTGCTCTCCAGACATATTTGTTGACTGGGTCTAACTTTGGATATTTTATAACGGGATCACCCTTGCCTCACAGGTCTCATTGGATAATTCAGTTGGAGGATCTCTGCATATGAAGAAGACCATTGATGAAGCACTAGAGTTGAGTGAAATGGTAGCCAACAATCAGTACCTCTTGTTCTGAGATTTACTTGAAACATTTATTTGAGCTTGGACGTAAGGTCTAGATCCCTTTGAATGACAGCATCTGACTTGTGGATGCTGAGGTGCCACCTGTCGAGTTCCTCATGAGGAGCTGGGGGGTGGTACCTGCAAGAGACTCTGATGCTTAAGTTAGCAAGGGCTTTAGGCAGGTTTAGTAGATTAGAACGTAGGTTATACCTGAGGAGTGTCAGTGCAATTATAGTAGAGTTAGTAACCACCTTTGTTGGAGTAATTTTATCTCTTCTGATGGATAACCGTTCACTTTATCTTGGGAGTTTATTTGGATCTATATTTTTAGTGAAGATCGAGATTGCGGGTGAGATTTGCGGAGGTAGTTACTTGCTTTGGATAGGTAGGGCTAGGATCCTTTGCCAGTGTCTGACCTCTTTAAAGAGGTCAGGCACATTCGTGGAGGCCATCTTTCTTGGTGGGTGATGAGTGGATAATTTATATGCTTTTTGGCATTATTTTTACATAGTTTTTAGTATGATCTAGTAAGTTTTTAGTATATTTTTATTAGTTTTTAATAAAAAATCACATTTTTGGACTTTACTATGAGTTTTTTTGTGTGTTTTTCTGTGATTTCAGGTATTTTCTGGCTGAAATTGAGGGACTTGAGCAAAAATCAGATTCAGAGGCTGAAGACGGACTACAGATGCTGTTGGATTCTGACCTCCCTGCACTCAAAGTGGATTTTCTGGAGCTACAGAACTCCAAATGGTGCGCTCTCAATTGCATTGGAAAGTAGACATTCAGGGCTTTCCAGCAATATATAATAGTCTATACTTTGCCCAGTTTTAGATGACGGAAACTGGCGTTCAACGCCAGTTCCATGTTGCATTCTGGAGTTAAACGCCAGAAACAGGTTGCAAAGTGGAGTTAAACGCCAGACACAGGTTACAAACTGGTGTTCAACTCCAATAGAAGCCTCTACACGTGTAAAGCTCAATGTTCAGCCCAAGCACACACCAAGTGGGCCCTAGAAGTGGATTTCTGTATCATTTACTCATTTCTGTAAACCCTAGTAACTAGTCTGATATAAATAGGACCTTTTACTATTGTATTAGACATCTTTGATCAATTTTATGATATCTAAGACCTTTATGAGGGCTGGCCACTCGGCCATGCCTGGACCTTGTTCTTATGTATTTTCAACGGTAGAGTTTCTACACACCATAGATTAAGGTGTGGAGCTCTGCTGTTCCTCATGAATTAATACAAAGTACTATTATTTTTCTATTCAATTCAAGCTTATTCCGATTCTAAGATATTCATTTGCACTTCAATATGAATGTGATGATCGTGACAGTCATCATCATTCCCAACCTATGAACGCGTGCCTGACAACCACTTCCGTTCTACCTTAGATTGAATGAATATCTCTGGGATTCCTTAATCAGAGTCTTCGTGGTATAAGTTAGAATCCATGGACGGCCATTCTTGAGATTCGAAAAGTCTAAACCTTGTCTGTAGTATTCTGAGTAGGATCTGGGAAGGGATGGCTGCGACGAGCTTCAAACTCGCGAGTGCTGGGCGTAGTGACAGACGCAAAAGGATCAATGGATCCTATTCCAGTATGATCGAGAACCGACAGATGATTAGCCATGCAGTGACAGTGCATTGACCATTTTCACTAAGAGGACAGGATGTAGCCATTGACAACGGTGACGCCTAACATACAGCTTGCCATAGAAAGGAGTATGAATGATTGGATGAAGACAATAGGAAAGCAAAGGTTCAAGAGGAACAAGCATCTTCATACGCTTATCTGAAACTCTCACCAATGAATTACATAAGTATCTCTATCTTTAATTTACGTTTTATTTATATTTTAATTATATTTTAATTATCAAATATCCATAACCATATGAATCTGCCTGACTGAGATTTGCAAGATGACCATAGCTTGCTTCAAGCCGACAATCTCCGTGGGATCGACCCTTACTCACGTAAGGTTTATTACTTGGACGGCCCAGTGCACTCGCTGGTTAGTTGTGCGAAGTTGTGACAAATAACTAAGATTATGAACGTGCGTATTAAGTTTTTAGCGCTGTTTCCAAGGAATGAACCGTCACGATTTCTGCGCACCAAGTTTTTGGCGCCGGTTCTGGGGATTGTTCGAGTTTGGACAATTGATAGTTTATCTTGTTGCTCAGATTAGGTAATTTTATTTTAATTTTAAGCTTTTTGTTTTTGTTAATTTTATTTTCAAAAAATAAAAAAAATTTAATAAAAGCATAAAACCAAAAATATCTATGTTTCTTGTTTGAGTCTTGTGTCAATTTTTAAGTTTGGTGTCAATTGCATGTTTTTATAATTTTCTTGCATTTTTCGAAAATTCATCATGCATTCGTCATGATCTTCAAGTTGTTCTTGATGATTCCTCTTGTTTGATCTTCATGTTTTCTTGTTTTGCATCTTTTCTTGTTTTCCATATGCAATTTTAATTTGTTAGTGTCTAATTATTGAAAATTTCTAAGTTTGGTGTCTTGCATGTTTTTCTTTTCTTAAAAATTTTCTAAAATAAGTTCTTGGTGTTCATCTTGACATTCAAAGTGTTCTTGGTGTTCATCTTGACATTCATAGTGTTCTTGCATGCATTGTGTGTTTTGATTCATAATTTTTATGTCTTGTGTCTTTTTTTGTGTTTTTCTCTTTCTTCATTAAAAATTCAAAAATAAAAAAAAATACCTTTTCCTCTTTCTCTCATAAATTTTTGAAAATTTGAGTTGACTTTTTCAAAACTTTTTAAAATTTAGTTGTTTCTTTTGAGTCAAATCAAATTTTTAATTTAAAAATTCTATCTTTTTTCAAATCTTTTTCAAAAATCAAATCTTTTTCATTTTTCTTTTATGATTTTCAAAGATTTCAAATGGAATTTTCAAAATCTTTTTCTTATTTTTATTTCATATTTTCAAAATTAATGCTAACAATTAATGTGATTGATTCAAAATTTTTAAGTTTGTTACTTGCCTAGTAAGAAAGGTGCAATCTTTAAACTCTAGAATAATACCTTTTTAGTTTCTTGTTAGTCAAGTAATCAACTTTGATTTCAAAAATCAAATCTTTTTAAATTTCTTTTTGAAATCTTTTTCAAAATAAATGTCAATCACATCTTTTTCAAAATCAAATTCAAAATCTTTTCCAACTTCTTTTCTAACTTCTTATCTTTTCAAAAATTGATTTTCAAATCTTTTTCAATTAACTACTTGACTTTTTGTTTGATTTTAAAAGTTTAATATTTCAATCATATCTTTTTCAAAACTACCTAACTAATTCTATCTCTAATTTTCGAAAATCCTTCCCCTCTTTTTCAAAATTCCTTTTTAGATTAACTAATTATTTTAAATTTAATTTAATTTGATTCAGTTTTTCGAACTATAATTTTTATTTTTTATTTTAAATTCAATTTAAAAACAAAATTACTTTTATTTTAATTTATTTAATTTTTGAATTTCTCTTCTCCTCATCTCTTTCTAATTATTTATTTATCTACTAACCCCCCTCTTTCACCCAAGAATTCGAACTCATTCCTCTCCCTTGTGTTTGGATTCTTATCTTTTTCTTCCTCCATTATTCTCTTCTTATACTTACATAAGGAATCTCTATACTGTGACATAGAGGATTCCTCTTCTTTTCTATTTTCTTCTTTTTCATATGAGCAGGAACAAGGATAAGAACATTCTTGTTGAAGCTGACTCTGAACCTGAAAGGACTCTGAAGAGGAAGCTAAGGGAAGCTAAAGCACAACTCTCTGGAGAAAATCTGACAAAAATTTTCGAAAAAGAAGGAGACATGGCCGAAAATAATAACAATACAAGGAAGATGCTTGGTGACTTTACTGCACCTAATTCCAATTTACATGGAAGAAGCATCTCAATCCCTGCCATTGGAGCAAACAATTTTGAGCTAAAACCTCAATTAGTTTCTCTGATGCAACAAAATTCCAAGTTTTATAGACTTCCATCCGAAGATCCCTTTCAGTTCTTAACTGAATTCTTGCAGATCTGTGATACTGTTAAGACCAATGGGGTTGATCCCAAGGTCTACAGGCTTATGCTTTTCCCATTTACTGTAAGAGACAGAGCTAGAATATGGTTGGACTCTCAACCTAAAGACAGCCTGAACTCTTGGGATAAGCTGGTCACGGCTTTCTTAGCCAAGTTCTTTCCTCCTCAAAATCTTAGCAAGCTTAGAGTGGATGTTCAAACCTTCAGACAGAAGGAAGGTGAATCCCTCTATGAAGCTTGGGAGAGATACAACGAACTGACCAAAAAGTGTCCTTCTGACATGCTTTCAGAATGGACCATCTTGGATATATTCTATGATGGTCTGTCTGAATTATCAAAGATGTCATTGGACCATTCTGTAGGTGGATCCATTCAACTAAAGAAAACGCCTGCAGAAGCTCAAGAACTCGTTGACATGGTTGCAAATAACCAGTTCATGTACACTTCTGAAAGGAATCCTGTGAGTAATGGGACGCCTCAGAAGAAAGGAGTTCTTGAAATTGATACTCTGAATGCCATACTGGCTCAGAATAAAATATTGACTCGGCAAGTCAATATGATCTCTCAGAGTCTGAATGGATTGAAGGAATCATCCAACAGTACTAAAGAGGCATCTTCTGAAGAAGAAGCTTATGATCATGAGAACCCTACAATAGCAGAGGTGAATTACATGGGTGAACCCTATGGAAACACCTATAATCCCTCATGGAGAAATCATCCAAATTTCTCATGGAAGGATCAACAAAAGTCTCAACAAGGATTTAATAATGGTGGAAGAAACAGGTTTAGCAATAGCAAGCCTTTTCCATCATCCACTCAGCAACAGACAGAGAATTCTGAGCAGAATCCATCTAGCTTAGCAAATATAGTCTCTGATCTATCTAAGGCCACTGTAAGGTTCATGAATAAAACAAGGTTCTCCATTAGAAATTTGGAGGCACAAGTGGGCCAGCTGAGTAAAAGAGTCACCGAAACTCCTCCTAGTACCCTTCCAAGCAATACAAAAGAAAATCCAAAGAGAGAATGCAAGGCTATTGATTTAACCATCATGGCCGAACCTATAAGAGAGGAGGAGGACGTGAATCCTAGTGAGGAAGACCTCATGGGACGTCTAGTGACCAATAAGGAGTTTCCCTTCGAGGAACCAAAGGAACCTGAGGCTCAATTAGAGACCATAGAGATTCTATTGAACCTCCTTCTGCCCTTCATGAGCTCTGATGAGTATTCGTCCTCTGAAGAGGATGAAGAAATTACTGAAGAGCAAGTTTCTAAGTACCTTGGTGCAATCATGAAGCTGAATGCCAAATTATTTTGTAATGAGACTTGGGAAGATGAACCTCCCTTGCTCACCAATGAACTGAATGCATTGGATAGGCAGAAATTACCTCAAAAGAAACAGGATCTAGGAAAATTCTTAATACCTTGTACCATAGGCATCATGACCTTTGAGAAGGCTCTGTGTGACCTGGGATCAGGAATAAACTTAATGCCACTATCTGTATTGGAGAAACTTGGGATCTTTAAGGTGCAAGCTGCCAGAATCTCATTAGAGATGGCAGACAACTCAAGAAAACAGGCTTATGGACAAGTAGAGGAAGTGTTAGTAAAGGTTGAAGGCCTTTACATCCCTGCTGATTTCATAATCCTAGACGCTGGGAAGGAAGAGGATGAATCCATCATCCTTGGAAGACCCTTCCTAGCCACAGCAAGAGCTGTGATTGATGTGGACAGAGGAGAACTAGTCCTTCAACTGAATGAGGACAACCTTGTGTTTAAAACTCAAGGATCTCCTTCTGTAACCATGGAGAGGAAGCATGAAAAGCTTCTCTCACTGCAGAGTCAACCAAAGCCCCCACAGTCAAACTCTAAGTTTGGTGTTGGGAGGCCACAACCAAACTCTAAATTTGGTGTTGAACCCCCATAGTCAAACTCTAAGTTTGGTGTTGGGAGGTCCCAACAATGCTCTGAACATCTGTGAGGCTCCATGAGAGCTCACTGTCAAGCTATTGACGTTAAAGAAACGCTTATTGGGAGGCAACCCAATGTTATTTAATTATATCTATTTTATTTTCCTTCTGTTATTTCATGTTTTATTTGGTTGATGATCATGTGGAGTCACAAAAACTACTGAAAAATCAAAAATAGAATGAAAAACAGCATTAAAAATAGCACACCCTGGAGAAGAGCAGTTTGGCGTTTAAACGCCAGAAACAAGCACTGTCTGGCGTTTAACGCCAGAAACAAGCATCTACCTGGCGTTAAATGCCAGAAACAGGCTACATTTGGCTGTTTAACGCCGGAAACAAGCAGTAACCTGGCGTTAAACGCGAGGATTGCACAGCAAGGGCATTTTACACGCCTAATTGGAGCAGGGATGTTAAGTCCTTGACCCCACTTGATCTGTGGATCCCACAGGATCCCCACATCTTCTTCTCTCCTCTTCACACCTTTTCATAACTCCCTTCCCCAAATACCCTTCACCAATCACCTCAATCACTCTTTCCCATCACCTATTCACCACTTACATCCATCCTCTCTTCCCCATAAACCCTACCTACCTCCAAAATTCAAACTCTTTTCCCACCCAAACCTAACCCTAATGGCCAAACCCTAAATCGCATCCCACCCCTATATAAACTCCTCTTTCCTTCTTCATTTTCACACAACACAACCGTCTCTTCTTACCCTTGGCCGAATACACCTTCTCCCTCCATCTCCTCTATTCTTTTTCTTCTTCTCCTTCTTTCTTTCTTCTTTTGCTCAGGGACGAGCAAACATTTTAAGTTTAGTGTGGTAAAAGCATAGCTTTTTGTTTTTCCATAACCATTTATGGCACCTGATGAGCGGATAATTTATACACTTTTTGGCATTGTTTTTAGTATATTTTTAGTATATTTTAGTTAGTTTTTATTTTATTTTTATTAGTTTTTAAATAAAAAATCACTCTTCTGGACTTTACTATGACTTTGTGTGTTTTTCTGTGATTTCAGGTATTTTCTGGCTGAAATTGAGGGACCTGAGCAAAAATCTGATTCAAAGGCTGAAAAAGGACTGCAGATGCTGTTGGATTCTGACCTCCCTGCACTCAATGTGGATTTTCTGGAGCTACAGAAGCCCAATTGGCACGCTCCCAATTGCGTTAAAAAGTAGACATCTTGGGCTTTCCAGCAATATATAATAGTTCATACTTTTCCCGAGATTTTATGGCCCAAACAGGCGTTCTAAGTTAGCTCAAGAATTCTGGCGTTTAACTCCAAAACTGGCACAAAAACTGGAGTTAAATGCCCAAACTGGCACAAAAGCTAGCGTTTAACTCCAAGAAAAGTCTCTACACATGAAAGCTTCAATGCTCAGCCCAAGCACACACCAAGTGGGCCCGGAAGAAGATTTCTGCATTAATTACTGATTTTTGTAACCCTAGGCTACTAGTTTTCTATAAATAGGACCTTTTGCTATTGTATTTTTAATCTTGGGATGTTTAGTCCTTAGACCTTTGAGGCTGGCCATTCGGCCATGCTTACACTATTTGTTCTTATGTATTTTCAACGGTGGAGTTTCTACACACCATAGATTAAGGTGTGGAGCTCTGCTGTTCTTCATGAATTAATACAAGTACTATTGTTTTTCTATTCAACTCAAGTCTATTTCTTCTCGAAGATATTCTTTCGTTCTTCAACTTGATGAATGTGATGATCCGTGACACTCATCATCATTCTCACCTATGAACATGTGCCTGACAACCACCTCTGTTCTACTAGCAATGGCTTGAATGCGTATCTCTTGGGTTTCTAATCTAAGATTGGAACCTTCGTGGTATAGGCTAGAATTATTGGCGGCCTACGAGCTTCAAACTCGCGATTGTGGGGCGTGTGATAGACGCAAAAGGATCAATGGATCCTATTTCGACATGATCGAGAACCGACAGCTGATTAGCCGATGTTGTGATAGAGCATCAGGACCATTTTCACTGAGAGGACGGGATGTAGCCATTGACAATGGTGATGCCCAACATAAAGCTTGCCATGGAAAGAAGTATGAATGATTGGAAGAAGGCAATAGGAAAGCAGAGGTTCAAGGGGAACAAAGCATCTTCTTACGCTTATCTGAAATCCACCAATGAATTACATAAGTATCTCTATCTTTATTTTATGTTTTATTCATCTTTTAATTATCAACCCTCCATCACCATTTGAATCTGCCTGACTGAGATTTACAAGATGACCCTAGCTTGCTTCAAGCCGACAATCTCCGTGGGATCGACCCTTACTCACGTAAGGTTTATTACTTGGACGACCTAGTGCACTTGCTGGTTAGTTGTGCGGAATTTTGACAAAGTGTGATTCACGTTTGAGAGCTCCAAGTCCTTTGGCGCCATTGTTGATGATCAGAATTTCGTGCACCAAGTTTTTGGCGCCGTTGCCGGGGATTGTTCGAGTTTGGACAACTGACGGTTCATCTTGTTGCTTAGATTAGGTAATTTTATTTTATTTTTATTTTCGAAAAATTAAAAACAAAAATTTCTATTTTGTTCTTCAGAGTTTTTAAGAATGAATTCTAGAGTTTCATGATGATCTGTTGAAGTCTGGCTGGCTGTGAAGCCATGTCTAATCTTATTGGACCGAGGTTTCAACTTATCATCACAAGAGCTTGTTGATTTCTATCAATTTTGCTGTTGTTAGCAATGATCTGCTAAAGCTTGGCTGGCCATTGGCCATGTCTAGTGTTTTGGACCGGAGCTTTCATTGAAAGCTTGGCTGGCTAGTAAGTCATGTCTAATTCCTGGACCGGAGTCTTAGACTAGCATTGCAATGATTCCTGGAACTCTTATTAAAAATTTTGAACCCCTTTATTTTCTTTTCCACTCAATTTTCGAAAAACCACAAAAAATTTATAAAATTATAAAAATCAAAAATATTTTATGTTTCTTGTTTGAGTCTAGTGTCAATTTTTAAGTTTGGTGTCAATTGCATGACTTTCTTCTTCTTGCATTTTTCGAATATATGCATATTGTTCTTCATTGATCTTCAAGTTGTTCTTGATGATTTCATTGCTCTGATCTTTAAATTCTCTTGTTTTGTGTGTTTTAGTTGTTTCTCATATGCATTCTCAATTTGTTAGTGTCTCCTATATGAAAATTTTTTAAGTTTGGTGTCCTGCATGCATTGTTTATTTGATCTTAGTTGCAATTTTTATTGTTTCTCATCATTAAAAATTCAAAAATATTTTTAAAACTATGTATTTTCAAGTCAATAATACAGAGAATTGAAGATTCAGAACATTCAGCAGAGGAATCAAACAGAAAAATCTGGGCGTTCAAAATGCCCAGTGAAGAAGGAAAATTGGCGTTTAAACGCCAGCCAGGGTACCTGGCTGGGCGTTTAACGCCCAAAAAGGTAGAGATTTGGGCGTTAAACGCCAGAATGGGCACCATTCTGGGCGTTTAACGCCAGGATGACACTAGAGGGAAGATTTTGTTTTTAATTCACATTTTTTTCAAGTTTTCATAATTTTTCAAAATCAAATCTTTTTCAAATCATATCTTTTCAATCATATCTCTTTCAAAATCAATTTATTTCCATTTTATATTTATTTTTACTATTTTCAAAAATCCTTGCTTCAAGTAAAGATTTACTTCAAAAATTTTCAAGTTATTACTTGCCTATTAAGAAAGGATCAAAATTTTAAATTTTAGAATCATATCTTTTAATTTCTTGATAGTCAAGTAATCAACTTTAGTTTTAAAACTTTCTCTTTTTAATTTGATTTTCAATCATTTCTTTTCAATCACATCTTTTTCAAAATTAACTCTCAATCATATCTTTTTAATTTCTAATTTCAAAATATTTTTCAAAAATCACTTTATTTCTTTCCCAATCTTAATTTTCTAAAATCTCAATCAATTTTTCAAAAATTTTTTCAAAATCTCTTACTTTAATTTTTAAAAATTCTTCCCCTCTTCTCACATCCTTCTATTTAAGGGACTAAGACTCCTCCTCAAGGTACAATTCGAACTCCCTCCTTCTTTATATGTTCGAATTCTCCTCCATCTACCTCATCCTTCTATTCTTCTTTTTCTCTGACACCTCAAGGAATCTCTATACTGTGACATAGAGGATTCCCTACTTTCTTGTTCTCTTCTCTTTCATATGAGCAGGAACAAAGATAAAGGCATACTTTTTTAAGCTGATCCTGAATCTGAAAGGACCTTGAAGAGAAAGCTAAGAGAAGCTAAAGAACAATTCTCTCTAGAGGGCCTAACAGAACTCTTCAAAGAAGAAGAAACCATGGCAGCCGAAAACAACAACAATGCCAACAATGCAAGGAAGGTGCTTGGTGACTTTACTGCACCTACTCCTGATTTCTATGGGAGAAGCATCTCAATCCCTGCCATTGGAGCAAACAACTTTGAGCTTAAGCCTCAATTAGTTTCTCTAATGCAACAGAATTGCAAGTTTCATGGACTTCCATTGGAAGATCCTCATCAGTTCTTAGCTGAGTTCTTGCAAATCTGTGACACTGTCAAGACCAATGGGGTTGACCCTGAAGTCTACAGACTTATGCTTTTTCCTTTTGCTGTAAGAGACAGAGCTAGGACATGGTTGGATTCACAACCTAAAGAAAGCCTGAAGTCTTGGGAAAAGCTAGTCAATGCCTTCTTGGCAAAGTTCTTTCCACCTCAAAAATTGAGCAAGCTTAGAGTGGAAGTCCAAACCTTTAGACAGAAGGATGGTGAGTCCCTCTATGAAGCTTGGGAGAGATACAAGCAATTGATCAGAAGGTGCCCTTCTGACATGCTTTCAGAATGGAGCATCATAGGAATCTTCTATGATGGTCTATCTGAACTATCCAAGATGTCATTGGATAGCTCTGTTGGAGGATCTCTTCATCTGAAGAAGACGCCTGCAGAAGCTCAAGAACTCATTGAAATGGTTGCAAATAACTAATTCATGTACACTTCTGAAAGGAATCCTGTGAATAATGGGATAGCTCAGAAGAAAGGAGTTCTTGAGATTGATACTCTGAATGCCATATTGGCTCAGAATAAAATATTAACCCAACAAGTAAATATGATTTCTCAGAGTTTGTCTGGAACGCAAGCAGCAACAGGCAGTACTAAGGAAGCTTCCTCTGAAGAAGAAGCTTATGATCCTGAGAACCCAGCAATGGAAGAGGTGAATTACATGGGAGAATCCTATGGAAACACCTATAATCCTTCATAGAGAAATCATCCAAATCTCTCATGGAAGAATCAACAGAGACCTCAACAAGGTTTTAACAACAATAATGGTGGAAGAAACAGGTTTAAAAATAGCAAACCTTCTCCATCATCTTCTCAGCAACAGACAGAGAATTCTAAGCAAAACCCCTCTGACTTAGCAACCATTATCTCTGATCTAATCAAAACCACTCAAAGTTTCATGACTAAAACAAGGTCCTCCATTAGAAACTTGGAGGCACAATTGGGTCAGCTGAGTAAGAAAATTACTGAACTCCCACCTAGCACTCTCCCAAGCAATACAGAAGAGAATCCAAAGAGAGAGTGCAAGGCCATAACCACATCTCACATGGCCGAACATGGAGAGGAGGAAGAGGCAGACCTCAATGGACGCCCACTGAGGAAGACCTCAATGGACGCCCACTGACCTCCAAGGAGTTCCCTAATAAGGAACCATGGGAATCTGAGGCTCATTCTGAGACCATAGTGATTCCATTGAATTTACTTCTGCCATTCATGAGCTCTGATGAGTATTCTTCCTCTGAAGAGGATGAAGATGTTACTGAAGAGTAAGTTGCTAAGTACCTTGGAGCAATCATGAAGCTAAATGCCAAGCTATTTGGTAATGAGACTTGGGAGGATGAACCTCCATTGCTCATCAAAAAACTGGATGACTTGACTAGGCAGAGATTACCTCAAAAGAGACAGGACCCTGGAAAGTTCTCAATCCCTTGTACCATAGGCACCATGACCTTTGAGAAGGCTCTGTGTGACCTAGGGTCAAGCATAAACCTTATGCCTCTCTCTATAATGGAGAAGCTAGAGATCATTGAGGTACAAGCTGCAAGAATCTCACTAGAAATTGCAGACAATTCAAAGAAACAGGCTTATGGACTTGTAGAGGATGTCTTGGTGAAGGTTGAAGACCATTACATCCCTGCTGATTTTATAGTCCTAAAGACTAGGAAGTGTATTGATGAATCCATCATCCTTGGCAGACCCTTCCTAGCTACAGCAAAAGCTGTGATTGATGTTGACAGAGGAGAATTGATCATTCAAGTGAATGGAGACTCACTTGTGTTTAAAGCTCAAGGAAATCCCTCTGTAACCATGGAGAGAAAGCATGACGAGCTTCTCTCAATACAGAGTCAAACAGTGCCCCCACAGTCAAACTCTAAGTTTGGTGTTGGGAGGCCACAACCAAACTCTAAGTTTGGTGTTGAACCCCCACATTCAAACTCTAAGTTTGGTGTTGGGAGGTTCCAACATTGCTCTGAACGTCTGTGAGGCTCCATGAGAGCCACTGTCAAGCTATTGACATTAAAGAAGCGCTTGCTGGGAGGCAACCCAATCGTTACTATTCTATGATAATTTTCTATTTTCTATTGTTATTTTATGTTTTCTGTAGGTTGATGATCATGTGAAGTCACAAAAACAATTGAAAAAGCAAAAACAGAAGGAAAAACTGAATGAAAAATAGAACACCCTGGAGGAGAAACTTACTGGCGTTTAAACGCCAGTAAGGGTAGCAGAATGGGTGTTAAACGCCCAGTCTGGCACCATTATGGGCGTTTAATGCCAGAAATGGGCACCAGACTGGCGTTTAACGCCAGGAATGAGCAAGAAGCTGGCGTTAAACGCCAGAAATGGGCAGCAGCCTGGCATTTAACGCCAGGATTGGCAGAAAGGGGCGTTTTGCACGCCACTTAGTGCAGGGATAAGATATCCTTGACACCTCAGGATCTGTGGACCCCACAGGATCCCCACCTACCCCACCACTCTCTCTCTTCTTCACCCATTCACCGATCACCTCAATACCTCTTCACCACTCACATCCATCCTTCATAAAACCCCACCTACCTCACCATCCAAATTCAAACCACTTTCCCTCCCAAACCCACCCATAATGGCCGAACCATACACACTCCTCTCACTCCTATATAAACCCATCTTCACTCCTTCATTTTCACACAACCTAAACACCACTTCTCCCCCTTGGCCAAAACACAAAGCCCACTCTATCTCCTCTATTTCTTCTTCTTCTACTCTCTTCTTTCTTTTTTTGCTCAAGGACGAGCAACCTTCTAAGTTTGGTGTGGTAAAAGCTAAAGCTTTTTGTTTTTCCATAACCATTTATGGCATTAAAAGCCGGAAAAACCTCTATAAAGAGGAAAGGGAAGGCAAAAGCTTCCACCTTCGAGTCTTGGGAGATGGAGAGATTCCTCTCAAGGGTGCATCAAGACCACTTCTATGAAGTTGTAGCCAAGAAGAAGGTGATCCCCGAGGTCCCTTTTAAGCTCAAAAAGGGCGAATATCCGGAGATCCGACATGAGATCCAAAGAAGAGGTTGGAAAGTTCTCACCAACCCCATTCAACAAGTCGGGATCTTAATGGTTCAAGAGTTCTATGCCAATGCATGGATCACCAAGAACCATGATCAAAGTGTGAAACCGGACCCTAAGAATTGGCTTACAATGGTTTGGGGGAATTACTTAGATTTTAGTCCGAAAAATGTAAGGTTGGCATTCAACTTGCCTATGATGCAAGGAGATGCATACCCATACACAAGAAGGGTCAACTTTGATCAAAGGTTGGACCAAGTCCTCATGGACATCTGTGAAGAGGGCGCTCAATGGAAGAGAGATTCAAGAGGGAAGCCGGTTCAACTAAGAAGGCATGACCTCAAGCCCGTGGCTAGGGGATGGTTGGAGTTCATCCAACGCTCAATCATTCCCACTAGCAACCGGTCCAAAGCTACTATAGACTGGGCTATCATGATACATAGCATCATGATTGGAGAGGAAGTGGAAGTTCATGAGGTTATATCCCAAGAACTCTACAAGGCGGCGGACAAGTCCTCTCCTTTGGCAAGGTTAGCCATCCCTCATCTAAATTGTCACCTTTTCAATTCGGTTGGAATTGACATAGAGGGAGACATTCTCATTGATGAGGACAAGCCCATCACTAAGAAAAGGATGGAGCAAACAAGAGAACCTCATCAAGAGCATGAGGAAATTCCTCATCATGAAATCCCTGAGATACCTCAAGGGATGCATTTTCCTCTACAAAACTATTGGGAGCAAATCAACACCTCCCTAGGAGAATTAAGTTCCAACATGGGACAACTAAAGGTGGAGCACCAAGAGCATTCCATCCTCCTCCATGAAATTAGAGAAGATCAAAGAACCATGAGAGAGGAGCAACAAAGGCAAGGAAGAGACATTGAGGAGCTCAAGCACTCCATAAGATCTTCAAGAGAAAGAACAAGCCGCCATCACTAAGGTGGACCCGTTCTTTAACTTCCTTGTTCTTTATTTTCCTGTTTTTCGAAAATTATGCTTTATGTTTATCTATGTTTGTGTCTTTATTACATGATCATTAGTGTCTATGCCTTAAAGCTATGAAAATGAATCCATCACCTTTCTTAAATGAAAAATGTTTTTAATTGAAAAAGAAAAAGAAGTGCATGAATTTCAAATTTTAAAACAGTTTAATTATTTTGATGTGGTGGCAATACTATTGTTGTTCTGAGTGAATGCTTGAACAGTGCATATTTTTGAATTTGATTGTTTATGAATGTTAAAATTGTTGGCTCTTGAAAGAATGAAAGGAAAAGGAGAAATGTTATCTGATCATCTGAAAAATCATAAAATTGATTCTTGAAGCAAGAAAAAGCAGTGAAAAGCTTGCAAAAAAAAAAGGAAAAGCAAGCAAAAAAAGCCAATACCCCTTTAAACCAAAAGGAAAGGGTGATAAAAAGGATCCAAGGCTTTGAGCATCAGTGGATAGGAGGGCCCACAAGAATAAAATCCTGGCCTTAGCGGCTAAACCAAGCTGTCCCTAACCATGTGCTTGTGGCGTGAAGGTGTCAAGTGAAAACTTGAGACTGAGCGGTTAAAGTCGAGGTCCAAAGCAAAAAGAAGAGTGTGCTTAAGAACCCTGGACATCTCTAATTGGGGACTCTAGCAAAGCTGAGTCACAATCTGAAAAGGTTCACCCAGTTATGTGTCTGTGGCATTTATGTATCCGGTGGTAATACTGGAAAACAAAGTGCTTAGGGCCACGACCAAGACTCATAAAGTAGCTGTGTTCAAGAATCAACATACTTAACTAGGAGAATCAATAACACTATCTGGATTCTGAGTTCCTATAGATGCCAATCATTCTGAACTTCAAAGGATAAAGTGAGATGCCAAAACTGTCTAGAAGCAAAAAGCTTAAAGCCCCGCTCATCTAATTAATACTGATCTTCATAGATGTTTTTGGAATTCGTTGCATATTCTCTTCTTTTTATCCTATTTGATTTTTAGTTGCTTAGGGACAAGCAACAATTTAAGTTTGGTGTTGTGATGAGCGGATAATTTATACGCTTTTTGGCATTGTTTTTAGTATGTTTTTAGTATATTTTAGTTAGTTTTTATTATATTTTTATTAGTTTTTAAATAAAAAATCACTCTTCTGGACTTTACTATGAGTTTGTGTGTTTTTCTGTGATTTCAGATATTTTCTGGCTGAAATTGAGGGACCTGAGCAAAAATCTGATTCAGAGGCTGAAAAAGGACTGCAGATGCCGTTGGATTCTGACCTCCCTGCACTCAAAGTGGATTTTCTGGAGCTACAGAAGCCCAAATGGCGTGCTCTCAATTGCGTTAGAAAGTAGACATCCTGGGCTTTCTAGCAATATATAATAGTCTATACTTTGCCCGAGATTTGATGGCCCAAACAGGCGTTCTAAGTCAGCTCAAGAATTATGGCGTTTAACTCCAAAACTGGCACAAAAGCTGGAGTTAAACGCCCAAACTGGCACAAAAGCTGGCGTTTAACTCCAAGAAAAGTCTCTACACATGGAAGCTTCAATGCTCAGCCCAAGCACACACCAAGTGGGCCCGGAAGAAGATTTCTGCATTAATTACTGATTTCTGTAACCCTAGGCTACTAGTTTTCTATAAATAGGACCTTTTGCTATTGTATTTTTAATCTTGGGACGTTTAGTCCTTAGACCTTTGAGGCTGGCCATTCGGCCATGCTTACACTATTTGTTCTTATGTATTTTCAACGGTGGAGTTTCTACACACCATAGATTAAGGTGTGGAGCTCTGCTGTTCTTCATGAATTAATACAAGTACTATTGTTTTTCTATACAACTCAAGTCTATTTCTTCTCGAAGATATTCATTCGTTCTTCAACTTGATAAATGTGATGATCCGTGACACTCATCATCATTCTCACCTATGAACATGTGCATGACAACCACCTCTGTTCTACTAGCAATGGCTTGAATGCGTATCTCTTGGGTTTCTAATCTAAGATTGGAACCTTCGTGGTATAGGCTAGAATTATTGGCGGCCGTTCCTGAGATCCGGAACGTCTAAACCTTGTCTGTGGTATTCTGAGTAGGATCTGGGAAGGGATGACTGTGACGAGCTTCAAACTCACGATTGTGGGGCGTGTGACAGACGCAAAAGGATCAATGGATCCTATTCCGACATGATCGAGAACCGACAGCTGATTAGTCGATGTTGTGACAAAGCATCAGGACCATTTTCACTGAGAGGATGGGATGTAGCCATTGACAATGGTGATGCCCAACATAAAGCTTGCCATGGAAAGGAGTATGAATGATTGGAAGAAGGCAATAGGAAAGCAGAGGTTCAAGGGGAACAAAGTATCTTCATACGCTTATCTGAAATCCACCAATGAATTACATAAGTATCTCTATGTTTATTTTATGTTTTATTCATCTTTTAATTATCAACCCTCCATCACCATTTGAATCTGCCTGACTGAGATTTACAAGATGACCATAGCTTGCTTCAAGCCGACAATCTCCGTGGGATCGACCCTTACTCACGTAAGGTTTATTACTTGGACGACCCAGTGCACTTGCTGGTTAGTTGTGCGGAATTGTGACAAACTGTGATTCACGTTTGAGAGCTCCAAGTCCTTTGGCGCCATTGTTGATGATCACAATTTCGTGCACCAGCACCTAAGGCAAGAAAAACCTCTAGAAAGAGGAAAGAGAAGGCAATTGCTTCCACCTCTGAGTCATGGGAGATGGAGAGATTCATCTCAAAGGTCCATCAAAACCACTTCTATGAAGTTATGGCTAAGAAGAAAGTGATCCCTGAGGTTCCTTTCAAGCTCAAAAAGAATGAGTATCCGGAGATCCGACATGAGATCCGAAGAAGAGGTTGGGAAGTTCTCACCAACCCCATTCAACAAGTCGGGATCTTAATAATCCAAGAGTTCTATGCAAACGCATGAATCACTAGGAACCATGATCAAAGTGTGAACCTGAATCCAAAGCATTGGCTCACCATGGTTCGGGAAAAATACTTAGACTTTAGTCCGGAAAATGTAAGGCTAGCATTCAACTTGCCAATGATGGAAGAGAATGCACGCCCTACACAAGAAGGGTCAACTTTGATCAAAGGTTGGACCAAGTCCTCATAGACATATGTGAGGAAGGAGCTCAATGGAAAATTGACTTAAGAGGCAAGCCGGTTCAATTAAGAAGGCATGACCTCAATCCAGTGGCTAGGGGATGGCTAGAGTTCATTCAACGCTCAATCATTCCTACTAGTAACTGGTCTGAAGTTACTATAGACCGGGCCATCATGATCCATAGTATCATGATTGGAGAGGAGGTGGAAGTTCATGAGATTATACCTCAAGAACTTTACAAAGTGGCTGACAAGTCCTCCACTTGGGCAAGGTTAGCCTTTCCTCAACTCATATGCCACCTCTGCAATTCGGCTGGAATTGACATAGAGGGAGACATCCTCATTGAAGAGGACAAGCCCATCACTAAGAAAAGGATGGAGCAAATAAGAGATCATGGATCTCAACAAGAGCATGAGGAAATTCCCCACCATGAAATCCCTGAGAAGCCTCAAGGGATGCACCTTCCTCCACAAAAACTATTGGGAGAAAATTAACACCTCCCTAGGAGAATTAAGTTCCAACATGGGACAACTAAAGGTGGAGCATCAAGAGCACTCCATCATCCTTCATGAGATTAGAGAAGATCAAAAAGCTATGAGGGAGGAGCAATAAAGGTAAGGAAGAGACATAGAGGAGCTCAAAAGCACCATTGGTTCTTCAAGAAGAGGAAGACGCCACCCTCACTAAGGTAGACTTATTCCTTAATCTCCTTGTCTATTTATTTTACTATTTTTCATTTATTATGCTTTATGTTTATTTATGTTTGTGTCTTATTACATGATCACTAGTGTTTAAGTTTCTATGTCTTAAAGCTATGAATGTCCTATGAATCCATCACCTTTCTTAAATGAAAAATGCTTTAATTACGAAAGAACAAGAAGTACATGGTTTCAAATTCATCCTTGAAACTAGTTTAGTTATTTTGATGTGGTGACAATACTTTTTAATTTTTGAATGAATGCTTGAACAGTGCATATGTCTTTTGAAATTGTTGTTTATGAATGTTAAATATGTTGGCTCTTGAAAGAATGATGAAAAAGGAGACATGCTATTTGATAATCTGAAAAATCATAAAAATGATTCTTGAAGCAAGAAAAAGCAGTGAATACAAAAGCTTGCAGAAAAAAAAGAAAAAAAAGAAAATGGCAAAAAAAAGAGAAAAAGAAAAAGAAAAAGCAAGCATAAAAAGCCAATTGCCCTTAAAACCAAAAGGCAAGGGTAAAAAGGATCAAAGGCTTTGAGCATTAGTGGATAGGAGGGCCTAAAGGAATAAAATCCTGGCCTAAGCGGCTAAACCAAGCTGTCCCTAACCATGTGCTTGTGGCGTGAAGGTGTCAAGTGAAAACTTGAGACTGAGCGGTTAAAGTTGAGGTCCAAAGCAAAAAGAAGAGTGTGCTTAAGAACCCTGGACACCTCTAATTGGGGACTCTAGCAAAGTTGAGTCACAATCTGAAAAGGTTCACCCAGTTTTGTGTCTGTGGCATTTATGTATCTGGTGGTAATACTGGAAAACAAAGGGCTTAGGGCCACGGCCAAGACTCATAAAGTAGCTGTGTTCAAGAATCAACATACTGAACTAGGAGAATCAATAACACTATCTGAATTCTAAGTTCTTATAGATGCCAATCATTCTGAACTTCAAAGGATAAAGTGAGATGCCAAAACTATTCAAGAGGCAAAAAGCTACAAGTCCCGCTCATCTGATTGGAGCTAAGTTTCATTGATATTTTGGAATTCATAGTATATTCTCTTCTTTTTATCCTATTTGATTTTCAGTTGCTTGGGGACAAGCAACAATTTAAGTTTGGTGTTGTAATGAACGGATAATTTATACGCTTTTTGGCATTATTTTTACATAGTTTTTAGTATGATCTAGTTAGTTTTTAGTATATTTTTATTAGTTTTTAATAAAAAATCACATTTTGGGACTTTACTATGAGTTTGTGTGTTTTTCTGTGATTTTAGGTATTTTCTGGCAGAAATTGAGGGACTTGAGCAAAAATCAGATTCAGAGGCTGAAGAAGGACTGCAGATGCTGCTGGATTCTTACCTCCTTGCACTCAAAGTAGATTTTCTGCAGCTGCAAAACTCCAAATGGCACGCTCTTAATTGCGTTGGAAAGTAGACATCCAGGGCCTTCCAGCAATATATAATAGTCCATACTTTGCCCGAGTTTAGACGATGCAAACTGGCGTTCAACTCCAGTTCCATGTTGCATTCTGGAGTTAAACGCCAGAAACAGGTTGCAAAGTGGAGTTAAATGCCAGAAACAGTTTACAAACTAGTGTTCAACTCTAATAGAAGCCTCTACATGTGTAAAGCTCAATGCTCAGCCCAAGCACACACCAAGTGGGCCCCAGAAGTGGATTTCTGTATCATTTACTCATTTCTGTAAACCCTAGTAACTAGTCTGATATAAATAGGACCTTTTACTATTGTATTAGACATCTTTGATCAGTTTTATGCTATCTTAGACCTTTATGAGGGCTGGCCACTCGGCCATGCCTGGACCTTGTTCTTATGTATTTTCAACGGTAGAGTTTCTACACACCATAGATTAAGGTGTGGAGCTCTGCTGTTCCTCATGAATTAATACAAATTACTATTGTTTTTCTATTCAATTCAAGCTTATTCCGATTCTAAGATATTCATTCGCACTACAATATGAATGTGATGATCGTGACAGTCATCATCATTCCCAACCTATGAACGCGTGCCTGACAACCACTTCCGTTCTACCTTAGATTGAATGAATATCTCTGGGATTCCTTAATCAGAGTCTTTGTGGTATAAGTTAGAATCCATGGAAGGCCATTCTTGAGATCCAGAAGGTCTAAACCTTGTCTGTGGTATTTCAAGTAGGATCTTGGAAGGGATGGCTGCGACGAGCTTCAAACTCGCGAGTGCTGGGCGTAGTGACAGACGCAAAAGGATCAATGGATCCTATTCCAGTATGATCGAGAACCGACAGATGATTAGCCATGCAGTGACAGCGCATTGGACCATTTTCACCTAGAGGACAGGATGTAGCCATTGACAACGGTGACGCCTAACATATATCTTGCCATAGAAAGGAGTATGAATTATTGGATGAAGACAATAGGAAAGCAGAGGTTCAAGAGGAACAAGCATCTTCATACGCTTATCTGAAACTCTCACCAATGAATTACATAAGTATCTCTATCTTTAATTTACGTTTTATTTATATTTTAATTATATTTTAATTATCAAATATCCATAACCATATGAATCTGCCTGACTGAGATTTGCAAGATGACCATAGCTTGCTTCAAGCCGATAATCTCCGTGGGATCGACCCTTACTCACGTAAGGTTTATTACTTGGACGACCCAGTGCACTTGCTGGTTAGTTGTGCGAAGTTGTGACAAAGAACTAAGATTATGAACGTGTGTATTAAGTTTTTAGCGCTGTTACCAAGGAATGAACCGTCACGATTTCTGCGCACCAGTGGGCCATTTTTGTTTATTGGGACTAGCTTTGTTTATTTGTTGGATATGGTCATTGCCTCCGAATTGTCCTCCTTCTTTGATATTGATGGTGCTTGTAAAATCTCCTGGATAAAACTTCTATTGTTGCCTCCTGGCTTGTTGCTGGCTAATTTGGAGAGTGTATCAGTTCGGCTATTTGATTCCCGGGGTATATGTCGGAACTCTCCTTCTGAAAAGTGTGTCAATTGTTCTCTGTCCTCATCCAGATACTTCTTCATAGTGGGGTCTTTGGCTAGGTAGGTTCTATTAATTTGTGAAGTTATTACTTGCGAATCACTGAACACCACCAATCTCTCAGCCCCCACTTCTTTAGCCAGCTTCAAGCCAGCAAGTAGGGCCTCATACTCTGCTTGGTTATTGGAGGCAGGGAACTCAAATCTTGAGAGATCTATCCGATAAAGTGGCATTTTTCGAAGTTCAATACAAGGTTTGTATCAACACATCTATCTAATACTCTAGATAATCCATCTAAGCAAAGGTTAAAAGAATCACCATAAACGCTAAAATCGTCCATAAAAACTTCCATACAGTCCTCAATAAGATCAGAGAAAAGACTCATCATGCACCTTTGGAAAGTAGCTGGTGCATTGCACAAGCCAAAGGACATTCTCTTATAAGCGTAAGTCCTAAAAGGACATGTAAAAGTAGTCTTTTTATGATCCTCAGGAGCTATATGAATCTGGAAATAACCTGTGTAACCATCTAAAAAGCAATAATGTGATTTACCTGACAGACGATCCTGCATTTGATTAATGAATGGAAGTGGGTAGTGATCCTTACGGGTAGCTTGGTTGAGATGCCTGTAATCAATGCAGACTCTCCAAGCATTCTGAACTCTAGTTGCTATGAGCTCTCCATGCTCATTCTTCATGGTAGTGACTCCGGACTTCTTGGGCACAACTTTTACTGGGCTTACCCATTCACTGTCTGAAATGGGATATATGATACCTGCTTCCAATAGTCTGGTCACTTCCTTTTTGACAACTTCCAAGATGGTGGGATTCAATCTTCTTTGTGGTTGACGGACAGGTCTTGCTCCCTCTTCTAAAAATATTCTGTGCTCGTATACTTGAGGGTTGATTCCCACTATGTCTGCTAAACTCCACCCAATTGCCTTCTTATGCTTCCTCAGTACATCAAGTAACTGCTCTTCTTGTTGAGAAGTCAGTTCTCTTACAATAATAACCGGAAGCTTCTGCTCATCCTCAAGATAAGCATATTTGAGATGTGGAGGGAGAGGTTTCAATTCTAACTTTTGATCATGGGCAGGCTCTGGATTATCTGGGGCTTGCGAAAATGGTGAAGTGTCCTCATTGTCAGTTAAGAGGGTCCTCACACTTGGATCTTGTCCAGTGTGCCTCTCTTCAAACTCTTCTTTTTGAACTTCAGCCACACTCTCGTCTATGACATCACACTGGAAGATAGAACGATCTTCTGGGGGGTTGTCAATGACTCTATTCAAATTGAAGATTACTATGCGGCCATCTATTTCAAAGGAGTATGTTCCTAAAAAAGCATCTAATTTGAATTTTGATGTCTTCAGGAATGGTCTTCCAAGTAGGATCGATGATGGCTTATCTGAATCATTATGGGGCATCTCCAAGATATAAAAATCAGTGGGAAATGTGAGCCCTTTAATGTTCACCAAAACATCTTCAGCAACTCCAGCCACTGTAATAATGCTTTTATCTGCTAACACAAAACGAGCTGCCGACCTTTTTAAGGGAGGGAGCCTTAAAACATCATATATAGGCAAAGGCATTATACTGACACATGCTCCTAAATCACACATGCAATCATAAATTACTACACCACCAATAGTACAACTAACTATGCAAGGACCTGGATCACTACATTTTTCAGGTAATCCTCCCATTAAAGCAGATATAGAACTACCTAAAGGAATAGTTTCTAATTCGTTAATTTTGTCTTTATGGATACATAAGTCTTTTAGAAACTTTGCATATTTAGGTACCTGCTGAATAACATCGAAAAGGGGAACAATTACCTCAACCTTTTTGAATATTTCTACCATTTTAGGATCAGGTTCCAGTTGCTTCCTGGGCTTCCTTGCAAGTTGTGGAAATAGAATGGGAGTAGTGTTTTCTGTGTGGCCTGCGTCTTTTTGTGCTTCTTCCTGTGGTTGAGCTATCTCTTCTTCAGCTATGTCCTGTATGTCCTCTTCCTCTTCAACATCTTCGATTTCTACCACCTCTTCAGCTGAGGCGTATTCTGGTGGGCTTGGTTCCTCCTGATTCCTCTCCTGCAGTGTGGTTCCAGACCTCAGGGTGATGGCATTAATGCCTCCCTTCGGATTGGGTAACGATTGGGAGGGGATTCCAGTGGTGCTTGAAGGTTGGTTACTGGAATTTTGTGCTGAACCAAGCTGTGTCATAAGAGCTTGCAGAGTAGAGGTGAAACCATTCAGACTGGCGTTAATACTGTTCACGATGGTATTTTCCATGGCCAGTTGTCTTTTCTCAAAAGCTTGTAATAAATCTTCATTAGAAGATACAGAAGAATGAGTAAATTGAGAGGTTTGCTGTTGATTGTTCGGTGGTCCTTGGTTTTGCCTCAGGTGAGGTGCTCGGTAAGGTTGATTTTACTGCCTGTTGTTGTTATTATTCCACCTCTGATTTCCCTGGTTATCTCTGCCTCCCCTATTATTGTTGTCTCTCCAATTCTGGTTTGAATTGTCCTACCATCCATGGTTATTATTTCCACTTTGATTGTACCCTTGGTTGGGGCGGTCATAGAAGTTATGAGTGGATGCCACCATGTTGTCTTCTTGTTGGAGCTGCGGGCATTCATCAGTGTAATGGCTGTAATTAGCACAAATTCCATAAATTCTTTGTGGAACCAATTGTTGGTTTTGCTGCAGTTGAGTTTGCTGAGCTTGTTGAGTCAACTGCATTTGCTTCAGCAGGTTGGTCATCTCACAGATGCTTCGATTTAGAGCAGCAGTCTCTATGCCAAAAGATACTTCTGCAATGGCCCTTGAACAGCCTTGCTTCTGTCTGTGGTTCCGAGTAGATTCAGCTAGATCACTGATCAATTGCCAAGCTTCATCAGTGGTCTTGTACTTCTTCATAGACCCATTACTGGCACTTTCCAATGTGGTCTTATCTTGGGGTCTCATACCTTGTGTGATATAGCTGAGTAGCACGATCTTGTCAATCATGTGGTGGGGGCATGCTTCCAGAAGATTATTGAAGCGCTCCCAGTATTCAAAAAGAGTCTCATTGTCATCCTGAACAATTGTAGAGATATCCTTCCTCAGTTTATCAGTAATTTCAGATGGAAAGAATTTCTCCAGAAACTCCTTTCTGAGTGTATCCCAGTTGGATACATTTGCTAGAGGTTGAGTGTAGTACCACACTCTTGCTTTTCCCTCAAGAGAGAACGGAAAAGCTTTCAGCAGAATTGAAGTTTCATCAGTGCCATCACGCCTGACAGTAGAACAGGCTGCCTGGAAATCTCTCAAGTGCTTGATAGGCTCTTGAGCAGGTAGGCCATGAAACTTGGGCATCAAATTTAGCAGTGCGGTCTTTATTTCAAAATCCGTAGCTACCGCTGGATGATGCGCTTGAAACGGTTGCATTGTAAAATCAGGAGCTCCTTCCTCCTGAATGGTAACTCTTCTAGCTGCCATGTTTTCTGCGCGTAAAACAACTGAATAAGTAGAACGGGAGCTAGTTTCTTCCTCAAATTCACTTTCAGATCCACCCTCAGAGCGGGCTAACCTACGCTGTTCTCGCCTTATTCGTGAAATTGTTCTTTCAATTTCAGGATCGAATATTAGCAAGCGCGGATCAGGAAGTGAACGCGTCATTTGACGGAAGAAACATGCAGCTCATAGTAGCAAAATTAAATAAAATGCAAATTAATAAATTCTAATTAATAAACTTAGCACTCTGTTGCAACTCCCCGGCAACGGCGCCAAAAATTGATGGGAAGCAGAAGCTGGTGAATTAAAAATTTATTAAAATGGTTACGTTGCAAGTATAGTTCTTAACTCACCGAAAATCTGCCTATCAATTTAGAAATATGTCACAGAGAGTTTAAATTAAAATTACTGGGAGTTTTAAGTCCCAGGTCGTCTCCCAACGAGTTGCAGAAAAGTGTGCTGTTTTATTAATCAGATGTTCTAAGAAGTTGAGCTAAGTAAATTGGAATTTAAATTGAGGAATTTTAAATAATATAAATAAAAGCCTTGACTGGGAATTGATTAGTTAGAATCTCTATCATTGATGGAGTGATTTTTAAGATTGATTTATAATTAACGGTTACTCTGTTTGGTTATCCTTTACTAGGTAAGGGAAAGTCAAACAAGTTGGACTGCCAGATCTATTCACGAGTTACAACCCGCTTAGTTCAAAGGGATTGGCGTTGGTGATAGGATAGCAATCTAACATTTAACCCAACTATAAATTTCTCCTTCAATCCTTCCAACTCAAGAATTCCTTTTAATCAACTCCCTATCAAGTAATGAAACTACTCAAGCATTGTAAATAAAGAATCCATGGCACATAAAAGGGAATTAAAAGAAGACATGATTATTGGAATTGAAATTGAATTAAAGAGAAATAATCCTTGCATTAATTAATCATAAAAGTATCTGAATGACAAAATTGAACATAACAAAGAACATGGAAGAATAAAACCAAGTTAAGAGAACAAACTAGAGTGATGAAGTCTTGATGAGGAAATAACTCTTCTCATTGTTCCAATGCTAAGACCAATTGAAAATTAAAATTCTAAAAACTAGAGAGAAAAACCTAAGAGAGTGAAAAAAAACTAGATCTCAAACTACTTAATGAATGTGTGTGTTATTTTTGCATATTCTCTGACTCTAGTCTGCTGTTCCGGGCCGAAAACTGGGCCGAAATAAGGTCCAAAATCGCACCCATCGAATTCTGCAGATTATGCAGATCGCACATGTCACGCGATCGCGTCGTCCATGCGGACGCGTCGCTTGCGCTTTTTCCTCTCCATGCGTTCGCGTCGTCCACGCTACCGCGTCGCTTGCGCTTACCAATCCGCGCGGCCGCGCAAAGCATGCGGCCGCGTCACTGCGATTTGTGCTCCTTCGCGCGGTCGCGTGAGCCATGCGACCGCGTCACTTCTCGCTGGTTATCTCCTCAAATTCTTGTGTTCCTTCCATTTTTGCTAGCTTCCTCTCCAATCTCCATCTCATTCATGCCCTATAAGGCCTGAAACACTTGACACACAGATCACGGCATCGAATGGAATAAAGGAGAATTAAAAGTAAATAATTAAAGTCTCTAGGAAGCAATTTTCAAACATGTACTGAATTTAGGAAGGAAATCTACATGCATGCTAAATTGATGAATAATTGGGCAAGGATTATGACAAAACCACACAATTAAACACAATATAAACCATAAAATAGTGGTTTATCAATGTCAGAGGCTTTTCAGGCGAAAAGGTCAGAGTTCTTCCTTAGTAGATCAATGAGCTGCTCCTTCAGGTGTCCCTCCAGGTCAGCCCCTATATTTGTTGTTTTGTCAGGGTGATCTTCGATTTGTACTTCCTTTACTTTGCCTACAGGTTGAGGTCATAGTTCTTCACGAGTTCGGACTCCACCCAATTCAATCGTGTTGACCTCTTTGCTCCTAGGACTGCCTTTTAAATTAAGGCTCTCATTGTAGCACTTACGTGCTAGCTTCTGATCTCCCTTAATGGTGGCGATTCCTTCTGCTGTGGGGAACTTCATATAGAGGTGAGGTGTTGAGATGACAGCAGCAAGTCAGTTCAAGGTGGTCCGACCTATTAGGGCATTGTATGCCGAGTTTACATCAACCACAATGTACTTAATGTTTATTGTTTTTGACTTTGTACCCTTTCCAAAAGTGGTGTATATGGATATGTATCCAAGGGGTTGGATTGGCATGTCTCCCAATTCGAATAGGTTATCTGGGAAGGCCTTTTAGTCCTTTTCTTCTAGCCCGAATTTGTTGAAGGCGAGTTTGAACAGGATGTCCGCCGAGCTACCCTGGTATACCAGGGTCCTACGGAGGTTAGTGTTCATGAGGACCATTGTTATTACCACGGGGTCATCATGTCTAGGTGTTATTCCTTGGGCGTCTTCTTTAATAAACGAGATGGTAGGCAAATCAGGCAGTCCGTGGTTTTCTTCCTTGACTTGGTATACCTTTTTAAAATGTGTTTTCCATGATGATTTTGACATTTTTCCTCCCGCGAATCCCCCATATATCATGTGTATTTGTCGCTTTGTGGTCTGAGGTAGACGTTCTTATCGTCCTTCTTCTTCCTCCCTTCTTCTCTTCCTCGGGTCCCCCGATCTATCAGCTAAGTATCTGTTTAGTCGGCCTTCTCTGGACAACTTTTTTATGACATTCTTTAAGTCGTAACACTCGTTGGTGGAATGTCCATAGAGCTTATGGTACTCACAGTATTCTGTCCGGCTCCCTGCCTTCTTATATTTGATTGGACGAGGAGGTGGAAGCTTTTCGATGTGACATATCTCTCTATAGACAACTACTAAAGAAACTGGATGGGGAGTGTAGTTGTGGTATCTTTAGGGCTTCTCCGTGTTTTACTCTACCTTCTTCGTGGGCTCTTTCTCATTTTTCTGAGGGTGATATGGTGGGTTTGGTCGTGGGAAGAGTTTCCTCAGTCGGGAATTTTCTTCCTTGTTGATATACTTCTCTATCCTTTCCTGGACTTCATTCAGAGAAACTGGGTGCCGCTTGGATATTGAATGAGAGAATGGCCCCACTCTAAGGCCATTGACTAAGCCCATGATCATAGCTTCAGTGGGCAGATTTTGAATCTCCAAGCATGCGTTGTTGAATCTCTCCATGTAATCTCAAAGGGTTTCCCCGACCTCTTGTTTGACTCCTAACAAGCTTGGGGCATGTTTTGTTTTATCCTTTTGGATGAAAAAGCTGGTCAAAGACTTCCTTGCCAGGTTGTCAAAGCTAGTTACCGACCTAGGGGGTAAGTTATCAAACCACTTCATTATCACTTTGGTCAGAGTGGTTGGAAAAGCTTTGCAACGGTGGTGTTAGAGGTGTCAGCTAGGTACATCTGGCTTTTGAAATTACTGAGAAGGTGCCTTGGATCGGTTGTCCCATCATAGAGATCTATGTCTGGAGTTTTAAAATTCCTTGGAACTTTAGCCCGCATGATCTCTTCTATTAATGAGTTTTCTCCACATAAGGGGCTTTCTTCTCGATTTGTTCGGTTACTTCAGTTTCGAAGGTCGGGCTCTAACTTCAAGAGTTTTTCTTCTAGCTCCCTTTGCCTTCTTACTTTTTTCTGTATTTCCCGTTCTGCTTCCCGTTGTCGTTCAGCCTCGTGCTCGAGTTGCTCTAGCCGTTCTCTTTGACCATGGACTAGGCTTAGTATTTTCGCCATTTGAGAAGATTCCTCGTCTTCGGGGTGGTGGATCACCGAATAATCCTCCTTGGTTGGGGATTCCCTGACTTTCCCCCTTCATGAGGGAAATGCATTTGTTGTGGTGGAGGGATTATAATGACAAGACCCTCTACTTGGGCCTCAGGTTCAGATTCAAAGGCTGTGTGGCTGTCTTCATATTGGTGGTCCGCCATAATTAGGGGTTGAGTCCCAGGTCCCCGACAACGGCATCAATATTCCAAGATTTATCTGAAACATTGATTTGGGCCTGGACGTGAGGTCTAGATCCTTTTGTATGGAAGTGTTCGACTTGTTGATGCCGAGGTGCTACCTGTCCGAGTTACTCGTGAGGAGGTGGGTGGTGGTACCTACAAAAGACTCAGATGCTTAAGTTAGTAAGGGCTTTAGGCAGGTTTTTAGTAGATTAGAACGTAGATTATACCTGAGGGGTGTCAGTATAATTATAGTAGAGTTGGTAACTACCTTTGTTGGAATAGTTCCATCTTTTCTAATGGATAACAGTTTCCTTTATCTTAGAAGTTTGTTGGGATCTATCCTTTTAGTGAAGATAGAGATTGTGGGCAAGATTCGCAGAGGTAGTTACTTGCTTTGGGCAAGTAGGGCTGGGATCCTTTGTCGGTGTCCGACCTCTTTAAAGAGGTCGGGCACGTTCGTGGAGGCCATATTTCTTAAAGGGCATTTTTTGTTTATTGGGCCAGGATATGAACACTTCTATTCCTCTGAAAGATCAAATAGGAGAGGAATTAAGCAATTAGATGCTTTGGATACCATTTTGGCTCGGAATAAAGTCATGTCATAACAAATTAATGCAATCACCCAATAGTTAGGAGTAATACATGTCTCAATTGTGAGTGCATAAGAGAATTTCTATGGCATAAGTAATGGAGTGTCTCAAGTTAAAGGTTTTGAGTATGGTCAATCTTCTCTGAAGCAAGTAAATTACATTGGCAATCCTTCAAGGCTACCTCAAAATGATCCTTTCTCCAAGACCTATAACCTTGGATGGGGAAATCACCCAAATTTGGGTGGGAAAATCAAGGTCAAATGCCCAATAATTTCAACAACCATCAATAAAACCACTTTAACTAACAGCATAATACCTTCAATCCCCATCACCAAAACAACTACCCTTTCAACCCTCAAAACAACTCTTACCAACAACCACCACCCCCCACACAACCAACCCAAGACTCTCAAAGGCTTTTTAGTCATGAATTTGCCTTGGAAAAGTTATCCCATGCCACTGTCTCATTTATGGAGGAAACAAGAACCAACTTCAAGAATCAAGTTGCTTCAATAAGAAATTTGGAGGTGCAAGTGAGCCAAGTTGATCAACAATTAGCAAAACCTACTCAAATATTTCCAAGTGACACCGTCCCAAACCCCAAAGAAGAATGTAAAGCCATTAGTTTGAGAAGGGAAAAGGTGTTGGGAAAAGAAGAAAAAAGAAGATCCCACTGCCAAGCAAAGAAAAGAAGCTCCAGAGGACACTAATATTCAAGAGGAGGACGTGAACGCCACCACTTGACATCAACCAATTCAAGCCTTAAAAGATGCACCAAAAGAGAAGATCCAAGTGCTAGAATATAAGCCAAGAATTCCTTACCCTCAAACATTGCAAAGAGAAGCCAAGGATAATCAATTCTCTAGGTTCCTAGAAGTTTTCAAGAAGCTACAAATAAATATCCCATTTGCTGAAGCTATTGAACAAATGCCCTTGTATGCAAAGTTTATGAAGGAGTTGATTTCCAAGAAAAGAAATTGGAGGGAGAATGAAACCATGGCACTTACAAAGGAGTGTACTGCCATAATTCAAAAGAACCTCCCTAAAAAATTGAAAGATCCTGAAAGTTTTGTGATTCCCTGTATCATTGGAGAGGTGACTGTTGAAAGAGCATTGTGCGTTCTTGGAGTAAGCATCGACTTAATGCCATTATCTTTGATCAGTAAGCTCCACATTGAAGAGGAAAAACCTACTAGAATTTCTCTACAACTTGCTGGCCGTTCCATTAACTTTCCACTTGGTGTTGTTGAGAATTCGCTAGTGAAGGTGGAAATCTTCGTCTTCTCTACGGATTTTGTTATATTGGATATGGAGGAGGATGTAAATGCCTCTATTATCTTAGGGATGCCATTCCTCGCTACTGGGAGGGCCTTGATTGATGTTAAAAAAGGTGAATTAACATTGAGGGCCATTAATGAACAAATTGTACTTAATGTATTCAAAGCCCTGCAACATCCTAATGACTATGAGGATTCCATGAAAATATATAATTGATCCTTTGGTGCAAGAGGCATGGTGCGTGTACGCAAATCCTACACTTCCGTACAGGCAGGACCAGCAAGTGCACTGGGTCGTCTAAGTAATACCTGAGCAAGTCAGGGTCGATCCCACGAGGATTGTGGTTTGAAGTAAGCTATCGTTATCTTTCAGGTCTTAGTCAGGCAGAATCAGAAGGTTGTTGGTTTTTATTCATCAAAAGAAACTATTTAATGCTGAATAAATAGAAAGAGGTAGAAAATACTAATAGGAATAGAGTTAAGAGTTGGAGTTGCTTTGTCTTTCTGAATTAACTCTGGTACTACTGCTCTCTTTGCTTGTGAGTGATTTCTTCAATGGCAGGTTGTATATGATTGACACTGGTTTGAGCAACTGATGAGGGAAAAATGATTCTACACAAACTCACCGGCAAGTGTACCGGGTTGCATCAAGTAGTAATAACTCACAAGAGTGAGGTCGATCCCACATGGATTGATGGATTGAGCAATTTTAGTTTGGTGATGAATTTAGTTAAGCGAATATTTGATGATTTGAGTGAAATTTGTTTAACAAAAGTAAAATGGCAAGGAAACTAAAATGAGGAATTGAAATTGGCCAAATCTTAAAGTGTAGAAGAAGTAGATTGCAGAAACTTAAAGTGCAAGAAATTAAAAGAGCTAAAACTTAAATTGCAAGAATGGTGAATAACTGAAACTTAAAGTGCAAGTAATTTAAATTGTTGAATCTAAATGAACAGGAAACTTAAATTGCATGAAGAGTAAAGGGATTTGGGTGCTGGGATTCAAAGTAGAACTGGAAAATGTAAAATGTAATAAACTAAAGAACTCTCATATGACAAATCTTAGAAAATAGATCAACCAGGATTCGAAAATCAGAAATTGCAGGAAACTAACGAAACAGGAAGGAAAACAAAATCTCAATTGCTCTCTTAACAAAACATAAAAGTGTAAATTGAAAAAGAAAGAAAACAAGACAGAAAGCCGAGATCAGATCTTCAATTCATAAAGCTATCAAAGGAAAAAGATGAAAAAGAACTCCAAGATGAAGAAAATTCAGGAGAATTCCCCAATACGAAGTTCGAAACCGAAAATAGAAAGTAACAATTGCAGAAAAGTGGAAGCAAAACAGAGAAGAAAACTCAGATCCGATCTCAATTCTAAAATTCTAAATTGAAAACTAAAAGAGAGCTACCTAGGAAATCAAATTCCTAGCTATATATACACTTTCTATTTCTGGATCTCAGCACTTGGAGTGGGCTTTTTGGCCTTTGAAGAAGTAGATCCAAAATGACAATTCCATGGAGCATCAGGTGAATGTAGCGTTCTTAAACTGAACGTAGCATTTTTTCACCGATGCGTACGCGTCCTTCGTACGTGCTCGTCCCTTGCGCTTTTCCCCATCGACGCGTGTGTGTACCGTCTGCGTGCGCGTCCTTTAGCAGCGTTCATAAACTGAACGCTACGTTTGCGCCATGAACGCTCTTCACGCGTACGCGCCCTTTGCGCGTGCGCGTGGATGATAAAACTTCACTTCCGCGCCTTGGCATCACGTACGCGTCTGCGCCAATCTCCCATAATATCAAATCGACGCGTGCGCGCCATATACGCATGCACGTCGGTGGCAATTCTCAAATTCAAATTCTGAAAGTATCGCAGGCGTTCACTCATAATGAACGTAGCGTTCTGATGAGCGGATAATTTATACCCTTTTTGGTATTATTTTTACATCGTTTTTAGTATGTTTTAATTACTTTTTATTATATTTTTATTAGTTTTTATTCAAAAATCACATTTCTGGACTTTACTTGGAGTTTGTGTGTTTTTCTGTGATTTCAGGTATTTTATGGCTGAAATTGAGGGACCTGAGTAAAAATCTGATTCAGAGGCTGAAAAAGGAATGCAGATGCTGTTGAATTCTGACTTCCCTGCACTGGAAATGGATTTTATCGAGCTACAGAAGCCTAATTGGTGCAATCTTAATTGTGTTGGAAAGTAGACATCCTAGGCTTTCCAGCAATATATAGTAGTCCATACTTTACCCGAAATTTGATGGCCTAAACTGGCGTTGAAAGTCAGCCTAAAATATCTTGGCGTAAAACGTCCAAACTGGCACCAGAATTGGAGTTAAACGCCCAAACTGGCACCCAAGCTGGCGTTTAACTCCAGAAACAGCCTAAGCACGAAAAAGCTTCAATGCTCAGCCCAAGCACACACCAATTGGGCCCCAGAAGTGGATTTCTACACTATCTGCACTTAGTTACTCATTTTCCGTAAACCCTAGTTACTAGTTTAGTATAAAAACTACATTTAGTGATTTATTTAAGGATCTTTCATCTGTCTTTTGACCATTGTACACATTTGGAGGCTGGCCTCATGGCCATGCCTAGACCTTTCAATTATGTATTTTCTACGGTGGAGTTTCTACATCCCATAGATTAAGGTGTGGAGCTCTGCTGTTCTTCATGACTTAATGCAATTACTACTATTTTTCTATTCAATTCACGCCTACTTCTTCTTCAAGATATACTCTTGTACTTAATTCAGTTAAGTCAGAATGAAGGGATGACCAGTGACAATCACCCAATCTTCGTTACTCACTTAGCCAAGATCCGCGTGCCTGACAACCACAAGCAGTCTACATGATGTTCAACGTAGTCATTGGACGACAGCCGGAGTATATTCTCTTAGGTTTCTAATCAACGATTCACATCGTCTCTCCTGACAACAGAGCATCTGAATCTGAGATTAGAACCTTCGTGGTATAGGCTAGAATTATTGGCAGCCATTCTTGGGATCCGGAAAGTCTAAACCTTGTCTGTGGTATTCCGATTAGAATCCGAGAAGGGATGACTGTGACGAGCTTCAAACTTGTGAATGTTGGGCACAGTGACATTGTGTAAAAGGACAATGGTCCTAATCTGACGCTAGCGGGAACTGACAGATGATTAGTCATGCGGTGACAGCGCATATGGATTTATTTTCATCCGAGAGGATCATACAGCTTGCCATGGAAGGAGGTAATGCATGATTGGAAGAAGGCAGTAGGAAAGCAGAAATTCAGAAGCAACAAAGCATCTACAGACGCTTATCTAAAATTCCCACCAATGAATTACATAAGTAACTTTATCTTATTTTCTGTTTAATTTATCTTTTAATTATCAAAACCTCATAACCATTTGAATCCGCCTGACTGAGATTTACAAGGATGACCATAGCTTGCTTTAAGCCGACAATCTCCATGGGATCGACCCTTACTCACATAAGGTTTATTACTTGGACGACCTAGTGCACTTGCTGGTTAGTTACGCGGAATTGTGAAGAAGTGTTGAGATCACGATTCCGTGTACCACGTTCGTTGTTGGTGAACACTGATTCTCAATCCACGCATGTGCACCATGTGTGCGTGAGCGTGGATCTCCAAATTTGCTTCCCCACGCGGAGGCGGCTTGTGTGCGTGCGTGTCGTGGGTGAACATAGCATTCATCAAATAAACGCAGCGTTCGTCTGCACCTTGCTTCTTTTCTTTCTCTTTTCCTCACTTTTCACCTGCCATTAATCAAACAAGCAATCAAAGTCTCACCAAAATCATAAGGCTCATAATAATCAACTAAATTGTGCATAAACCTTATGATTGTGCATCAAATCAACAATGTTTGATTGATTCAAGATAAGCATGAAATGACACTCCAATTACTTACTTATTGTGCATGAAAGTGCAAAAAACCTAATGAAACAAATGAAAAATGCTTGTGAAACTAGCATAAGATGACTTGTCATCAGCAGCTGCCAATACTCCTTCAGATCTGAACCCCAGGTTTAGTGTGGATCCATCTGTACTTGAGGGTGAAGCGCATATAGTCCATTCTCCTTTGTGATCCTACTCAAAACGCCACAGACAAGGTCGGATCTTCTGGATCAGAGAATAATGCATCTTTGGGTTCTAGCCTCTACCACAGGAACCCTAATCTCCCTGAAAATCAACTGAACTGATGTCTTGAGAAGTTCCCAACGAAGTCGTGGATTAGTCGTCTGAGAGATGTATATTCAAGCTGTTGGTCGTCCTTGTCTGGTGAAAGACACATTCTGACCTAAGTAGACGCGGGTGTTTGTCAGGCACGTTCATCTTAATGTGATGAACAGAGCTAATTGGTTAGATCATCCTATTCACCATGATGAAGTATGAATATACATCTTAGAATTAATCAAACATGGATCGAAGAGAAACAGTAGTACTTTTATTAATTCATGGGACTCAGGAGGGCTCCTCCCCTCAACCTAGGAGGTTTAGAAACTCATACTGAAAGTAAAATCAATGTAAAACATAAAAAGGTTCGAAGGTGCTTCCCGGTTTGAATTACATAAACATAAACCCTTAAATACTAAAAAGATGACTAGTAAGGGTAAAACAGTCTATTTAGTGCTAAAATCCACTTCTGGGGCCAATTTGGTGAGTGTTTGGGCTGAGCTTTTATGAGATCCACGTGCTTTGAGGTCTCTTGGGCATGGAACACCAGCTAGGGGATCCTCATTGGGCCTTTGTACATTGGTCTCTGCTCTTTTGGCGCTGGACGCCTGGAAGGGTAGGTAGCTGGCGTTTGACGCCAGTTTTAGGCCTTCTAGTCCGAAGCATAGTATGGACTATTATATATTGCTGGAAAGCTCTGAAAGACAGCTATTCATAGCCATTAAGAGCGCGCCATTTGGACATCTGTAGCTCTAGAAAAGCTCTTCCGAATGCAGGAAGGTCAGATTTGGACAGCATCTGCAGTGCTTTCTCTGTCTCTGAATCAGACTTCTGCTCCAGCTCCTCAATTTCAGCCAGATAGTACCTGAAATTGTACAAAAATACAAAAACTCATAGTAAAATCCAAAAATGTGAATTTAACACTAAAACCTATAAAAACTTAATAAAAACTGAATAAAATTTACTAAAAACTATATGAAAGTGATGTCAAAAAGCGTATAAAATATCCGCTCATCACAACACCAAACTTAAACCATTGCTTGTCCCCAAGCAACAAAAAACACAGTAGGATAAAAAATCAGAGATGAGCGGGACTTAGTAGCTTTTTGCTTCTGAATAGTTTTGGCATCTCACTATCCATTGAAACTCAGAGATGTTGGCATCTTTCGGACTTAGAATCCAAATGGTATTATTCACTTTCCTAGTTAAGCTTATTTTGATTCTTGAACACAGCTTTCTAAGTCTTAGCCGTGACCCTAAGCACTCTATTTTCCAGTATTACCACCGGATACATTCATGCCACAGACACTTTAACTGGGTGAACCTTTTCAGATTGTGGCTCAGCTTTGCTAAAGTCCCCAGATAGAGGTGTCCAGAGTTCTTAAGCACACTCTTAAAAGACCATGACTTTAACCGCTCAATCTCAAGCTTTTCACTTGACATCTTCACGCCACAAGTACATGGTTAGGGACAGCTTGGTTTAGCCGTTTAGGCCAGGATTTTATTCCTTTAGGCCCTCCTAACCATTGATGCTCAAAGCCTTGGGCCTTTTTTACCCTTGCCTTTTGGTTTAAAGGGATATTGACTTTTTACTCTTGCCTTTTGGTTTAAAGAGCTTTTGGCTTTTTCTGCTTGCTTTTTATATTTTTCTTTCCTTTTAATTTTTCGACACTTTTCTTCTTTCTTTTTTTTTTGCATGCAAGCCTTTCCTTTTTATTTTTGCTGCTTTTTCTTTCTTCAAGAATCAATTTATTGATTTTTCATATCACCAATAATACTTTTCCTTTTTTCTTATTCTTTCAAGAGCCAACATTCATAAATTTCAACTTCAAATATTTACTGTTTAATAATACACTTAGAAAACAAAAGCACATGACACCACTTCAACATTATTAAACTAATCTTATTCAATTTTTTTCAAATAAAATTTTTATTTTAAGCAAGGTGAGAGATATATGGGTTATTTTACAACTTTAAGACATCAAATGCAAGTGATTATGCAACTTAGAATAGGAGAACAGAAAATAAAACAGACAAAAAACAGAAAAATAATAAAGGAAAGGAATAAAAGAGAACAAGTCCACCTTTAATGGTGGCGTCTAGTGCTCCTCCTTGAGGATCTAATGTGCTGCTTGATCTCTTCTATGTCATCCCTTTGCTTTTGTTGCTCTTCCCTCATAGCCCTTTGGTCTTCACTTATGGCTCTTTGGTCTTCTCTTATTTCATTGAGGGTGATGAGGTGTCCTTGATGCTCTATCCTCAATTGCTCCATGTTAGTACTCAATTCTCTAAGAGAAGTTTGCCATTGATCCCTGATGAGTCGAATTCACATCCCATTCAAAATTTGTGAATTAGTCCTTTTGGAAAGCGCACCAAAATTATCGTCAAGTAATAACCCACAGTGGAGTGGGATCGTATCCACAGAGATTGGAAAATTCGAGCAGTTTTAATCAATTGATGAATTAGTCAAGCGGATCAATAGGATTGTAGAGTGCAGAATTGTAAATGACATAAATGTAAATGACTAGAATATAAAGAAAAGCAATAAAGTGCAGAAAATAAAGGGCAGAATCATAAATGACTTGAATGTAAATGGGAATGGGGAATTGCTGAATGTAAAAATAAGCTGTAAAGAAATGGATAGATAAGAATGGGGAAATTCATTGAGATTGGGAGGTGTTGTCTCTTTGGATCAAATCTAGCTTATATCCTTTTCAATTATGCAACTCATTGACCTCTTGGCAATCATGATTGATTGAGCCCCAACCCCTTGGTGACTCAATCTCTTAGATCTTGATCAATAGCCAATTCCTTGGTCTAATTGCTCATGAAGAGAGATATGCTTGGTCCCTGATTATACCACACACCATTATAGGTCCAAGTAGAGGGAGGATTATATGTCACATATCCAAACACCAAAACCCAGATTCTACTCTAGTATGAGAAGGGATTTCAAGCATGGTTTCATGTTTCCTTTCCTAAGGTTCCCATGAAACCCAATTGCATTCAATCTCTTTCCCAAGATAATTGAATACTAAGCATTAAGAACGAAATTTCTTCTAGCAAATCAAAAAGAAGATGAAGAGAAGAAGAATTTCACTATTATCAATCCATTAAGTACAACAAAGTTCCCTCTCTTAATGAGAGGGAAGTTAGCTACTCATAGCTCAAAAAGTACTCAAAAGTGAAGTGTAAAAGTGGATCTAAAACTGACTGCTTAACCCCCTTCTTCAGTACTCCTTGGGGGTATTTATACTACTCCTAGTAAAATAAAAGAATTACAAAAGTGAAAAAGGAAAATTACATTTTGGAGGGAAAAGAGAACACTCAATAAGCATGACTTCTCAGCTGGTGTGTGGCTGGCACTTTTCTGGCGTGTCACATGCCCTTCACTTCCAGCTTGGCGTGCCACGCCTAATCCTTCAAGTGGCACGCTCGTCCCTCTCTCAACCTTGGCGTGCCATGCCTTTGAACTCAAGTGGCATACCATAGTGGATTTCTTGTATTGGCGTGCCATGCCTTAAAACTCAAGTGGCACGCCCCTTGCCTTTCTCACTTCTCTTTGCCTCTAAAAACTTGTACTGGCATGCCACGCCCAAGGTCTGGCATGCCACGCCCTTGCTTTATGCTTGGCTAGGCTTATCTGGAAAGTTGAACTAGCGTGGCACGCCCAGGGTCTGGTGTGCCACGCCCCTTTTGTGAGTGAGTGGTTCCTCTGTTTGGCGTGCCACGCCACGAACTTAACTAGCACGCCCCAATGCTTCACTCTGAATGACACTGGCGTGGCACGCCTGGTTGCTCAAGTGGCACGCCCAAGTGAAGAATGGTGAGTGGCGTGCCACGCCTTCGATACCAAGTGGCACGCCCCATGTAATTGGCCTCCTTCATCCTCTCTGGAAACTTATACCAGCGTGTGATGCCTAAAGGCTGGCGTGCCATGCCCATGATCTTGTCTTGGTTCCAGTAGTTGGCGTGCCACGCCTCAGTCTTCAAGTGGCACGCCATAGTGAAATGCTAAGGTTGGTGTGCCACGCCTTCGAACTGAAGTGGCACGCCCAGTCCTTGCTTTTAGTCCTTTGTGCATTGGCGTGCCACACCTGGTTGCTCAAGTGGCACGCGCAGTCTTCAATTGCCTTCAGCCCCTTCTCTGGATTGTTGTACCAGCGTACCACGCCATGCTGCTCAAGTGGCACGCCCATGGATTTGTGAACTCTTCAAGCTTAGCGTGCCATGCCTAGGTTCTCAAGTGGCACGCCCAAGTGACTTCTTAGGGCTGGCGTGCCACGCCTTTGACACCAAGTGGCATGCCATAGTGAAGGTTCTTCTTGAAATAGTGAGTTGGCGTGCCACACCCTTTTTCTCAAGTGGCATGCCCATAGTAATTGATTGGCTAGGCGTGCCACCCCCAGCTTGGCATGCCACGCCCAGCTTGGCGCGCCACGCCCCTTTTGTGTCCTCCATTGTAGCTCTCTGGGATTTTGTATTAGCGTGCCACGCCCAGTCTCTGGCGTGCCATGCCCACGTGCATGCTTGAACTTCTTGTCTGGACTTTAGTACTGGCGCGCCACGCCCAGCTCCTGGCGTGCCACGCCCAGCTCCTTGCGTGCCACGCCAGTGCATTTTTGTGGCATTTGCTTCAAGTAGCACGCCAGTTTCACACGCCCAGCTTCTTGTTTGTCTTCTACCCAATTTTTGATGCTTTTCTCACCTGAAATTCAGCACAACTCATCTCAAAGTAGTGTACCATAATATTCATCAAATAATACATGAATTGTACTAATCAAATGAGATTTATGCAAGAAAGAAGGGTAGATGATACAAGTCATCACAACACCAAACATAAGTTTTGCTTGTCCCAAGTAAATCAATGTGAGTAAACCTTTATAACTTGAGGCCTTGGCTTTGAGTGATTGCAATACAACTAAGAGTAAGACTAAGTATTCAACGCATGTATGAATGTTTTAATGTCATGGGATGCTCTTGGATCCTTGAGGGTTCTTTCAGGTATAGGTCTTAGCGGTCCTGTCTTTTGATTGTCACCTTGAAGTAGTATCGGTTGTTTTGCTTTCTTGACCACGACTCTAAGTGTTTTGTCTCAAGACAACCCTTTATTTAAGCTTTTAATTAGCACTCCCAAACCAGTTGGTTTTAGGGTACTAGGTGTTGAGACACCCCTAAGAATTTACTTGCCCAGGTCTCTTCTTGACACATCTTCACCACAAGCATTTACTAAGATCTTTAATTCTTTTTGAGCTTTTTAATGTTTCTTTTTTTTTATCCCAGTAGTTGATGCTCAGAGCCTTGGGTCTTTATTGCTTACTACCTCTTGGTTCTATGGATATTCAAGGAACACCCTTTGGTCTTCCCTGGTTATACCTTCTAAGACTAGTTGCTCTTCCATGACTCATTTTCTTTTTAGTTCATCCAAGGTTTCACACTTAGTTTATTATTTCTTAGTTTGTTTGATAATACATCTTGGCCTTGGTCTCTCTCATTATTTTTGCACAACTCACATTGACTCTTATGGGGACAAACTTTACTTTTATTTATGTTGAAATGAAGACTTGAAATACATGGCATTTTCTTTCTTGAAAAGAAGAACTCATAAAAACTTCAAACAGGAATTTAAAACTAAGCATAAAGCATAAACTATCCTAGTATGACTATTTATTCAAAAAGTAAATAAAGCAAAAACTTGAACAAGATTTTAGAAGTTGGAAAGTGTCAACCATGGAACTCAACAACCTTGAGCAACTTCATCTTTAGTTCATTGGCCCCTTCCCTTTGTCCTTCTTCTTGGAGGGGGAAGAGCCACTGAAAAGAACTGAAGGATTGATGGTTTAGAAGTTATAGTAAATTCTCGTTGTGAGTATAGTTATTAAACCAAGCAATCAACCTTTCTTACAAACGTTTTGGTTGTCACAAGTAACAAACCCCTTTAAAATTGATAACCGAGTATTTAAACCTCGGGTCGTCTTCTCAAGGAATTGCAGGGAAGTATGTTCTTATTAATGGTTATGAGTTTGTAAATTGGGGGTTTTGAAAGTAAGAAAGTAGTATGTTGAATGATAAGAAGAATAAAATAAATAACTATAAAATAGACTCTGGCAAGGTATGAAAACTGGAAGTCCTATCCTAGTAATCCTTATCAATTGTAATGAGAATTGGATTTTTCTCCCACTTTGTTAACCTCTAACTATGAAGGTAAGTTAAGTGGATGAATTAATTCTGATTCCTCAAGTCCTAGTCTTTCCTTGGGAAAAGTTAGAGTTATTGGAACCTAAATTAATTCTTGAAGAATTCCAATTTTCAATCAATAATGAGTTTGATAACTCAAGTGTCTCCAATGACTCAACCAAAGCCAAAAGGGAAAAATCTAAATTATTTATATAAATAAAAGAAAGCAATCTTAAATCTGAAATACCTCAAATTATATTAAATAAAGAAATCAATTCTAACATAGAGTTCATAAATTAAATTAGAAAAATAAATAAAAAGAACATTGAACCTGTGATCGCAAAAGATGAAATAATCATAAAGTGAAAAGAATCCTAATTCTAAATCCTAAGAGAGAGGAGAGAACCTCTTTCTCTAAAAACTACATCTAATCCTAAAATTGTGTATTGTGAGCTTAAGATTATGAATGAATGGATTCTCCCACTTTATAGCCTCTAATCTGTGTTTTCTGGGCCGCAAACTGGGTCGGAAACAGCCCAGAATTCGCTGGTTGCGAATTCAAACACACTGATTTTTCGTCACTGCGACGCGTCCGCGTGGAGCACACGTTCGCGTCATCTATTGTTAGGGCAACTATGACATATTATATATCAAATCGAAGTCCCGGACGTTAGCTTTCCAACGCAACTGGATTCGCATTGTTTGGACTTCTATAGCTAAAGTTATAGCCGTTTGAGTACGAAGAGGTCAGGCTGGACAGCTTAGCAATTTCTCCAACTTCTTGTATTCCTTCCATTTTTGCATGCTTCCTTTCCATTCTCTGAGCCATTCCTGCCCTGTAATCTCTGAAATCATTTAACACACATATCAAGGCATCTAATGGTAATAAGAGATTATTAAACATAGGGAACTTAAGGCCAAAGAAGCATGTTTTCAATCAAAGCACATAATTAGGAAGGCAAATGTAAAACCATGCAAATAGTATGAATAAGTGGGTAAAGAGTTGATAAAAACCACTCAATTGAGCACAAGATAAACCATGAAATAGTGGTTTATCAGCCACCTTCATCTGGCTTGGAGGTACCTTCTTGTGCTTTGGTGTCCTTGGGCTTCCAGAATCCGGCTCTCCTCATATAATTCCTTTCATCCTCCTTATGTTTGGCTAGGATCTCCTCTTGTCTTGCACTTAGCTCTTTCATTCCTTACATGAAGGTTGGGTATCCTGGGTTTAGAGTGGCTACAGCGTTACACAAGTGATTCAGCTTCGCTTGTGTGTTGATGTCATACTGCCTCCTGGATATGGTTCATGCATCATAGAGATATATGAATTCGGCCAAGTTCCTCTGTTGCCATTTGCCTTGCTCTGCTATTTTATCCAGTGCACTTCGTACCTTTTCCCAGTCAAATTGTTCTTGCTGCTCCTTCCTCATATTCTCCCAATTCCCTTGGAGTTGTTGAATGTTTTGGTTGACTTGGCTCCATTGTTGTTGTTGAGTTTCCTTGAGTTGATTGACATCTTCCCTCAAGTGGTGTAGATCTCCCTTCATTTGGTGTACATCTCCTTGCAATTGCTCCCAATTGAATCCCTTTGGAAATTGCTGATATTGGCATTGTGGTGGTGGTTGAAGTGCCAGGAATTGAGGTTGCTCTTCTGCCTCCTCTTGTTGTTGTTGTTGTTGTTGTTGTGGTTCATGGGCATGAGCTCTTCATTCTCTAGCCATGTAGAGTGGGTGAACAGCCACCACCTTGGCCATCTTTTTGGCAGTTATGAACTTGTCTTGCTTTACAAGCACTTCATCAATGATCTTTTCAACTCCAGCCTCATCACATAGCCTCTATATAATGCTGGGGAATGCCAACCTTGTGTTATCACTGGTGCTTTTCAGCACTTTGTTGATGTTGTTGGCAATCATCTCCCCCATGTTGATGTTCTCTCCTTTCATGATGCTGTAGATGAGTACAGCTCTCTCCTTGGTCACCTCTGAAGTGTTGGTTATGGGGATTAGGGACCTCCTCACAAATTCTAGCCACCCTCTAGCTTGGGGCACAAATCTCTTCTCCTCAATTGATTGGGTATCCCATCCTTGTCATTGATCCAACGCACATGCATCACACAAATCGCATTCAGGATCTCATCAAACCCAGGGTCTTGCTGCTTCATTCTTTCTTCAGAGCTCCGAGTGGAACTTGTTGATAGGCTCCCAAGGGTGTATTGGTAAAGATTTTCTCCAATAAAATCACGTATCAAGTATAATCCTCGGGGGGTCAAATTTAGAGAGGGATTTGGTTGTCACAAGTTCAACCCCAATAGAAATAACCGAAGTATTCAAACCTCGGATCGTCTCATAAGGAATGGGCAAACATGTGCTTCAACATTGGTAAGAAATCTGGGGTTGTGAGTCATGAGCATGAAAATAAATGGGAATCTTAACAAGCAAGTAATCTTAAATTGCAACAACCTAATTCAACTATCTAAGCAAAACATGAGCAATTCCAATGAACAAGCAACATTCCACTTAATTCTATTATAAACCAAGGAAATAACTGTAACTAAAGCAAATAATTTAGGAAAATTAGTTTTCAAATATGAATAATAAAAGCAACTCTTGGCTAGGCATGGGAATTGGGGTCACGATCCTTGTCTAACAACCGTATCTTGACAATTATGAGGAACCAAGCTCATTAAGTCTACCCTCAAAGTCTTAAGTACGTGATATCTACTCCTAGACTTGAAGTACGTCAAATGGCTTTGATCACATCAACCCATAAGTCCCAACCTACCTACTAATTGGATTAGTAGTGGGTTGGCGTCAATGAGTATCAAATTGACCACCAAGGTCTCCCAAATCATCAAATCCATTAGACCCAATGACTGAAGTTTACCCAATTCCCTTGACCTAGGCCAAGAGTAAAGAAGACTACTCCATAATCAAAGTAAACAATTCATCGAACACTTGGTAAGCATTAACAAAAGACATGTTCAAAATAGCAATTAAATTGAAATCTACAAGTACCCACTAACAATTATGAACATACAATCATCCAAACAACAAGATTAAACATAGAAATCATCAATGTAACATCAACAAGTCAAGATTCACAACATTCATGAAATGGGTATAAAATGACAATTGACAATAATTCATAAAACTATCACTAGATATAAGCAAAATTGTAACAAGGAATTCAAATTAGACAATTAAAACTAGTAATTAACAAGATCTAATTCATAAATTAACAAGGGAAGATCAAATTAAAACTAGATCTAGAGAGGAACAAGGGTTTCTCTCTCTAGAATAACCAAAGAACTAAAAATTAGCTAAAATTATGTCTTAGTGTAAAAATGATTGATCCCTCCTTTTCCCTTAGCATCCTTGGGTCTTTTCCATGTCTTTTCCCTCACCCACGCGGCCGCGTGCCATGTAAATCGAGGTAAAAAGAGTGTATGGCAGAAAGTTGAGCTGGAGTTGGGCTGGACTCGTGCTGGAAGCCCAAGCCTCACCACGCGAACGCGTGTCCCAAGCGGCCGCGTCATATTGGAAATAAGGCCACTCACACGATCGCATGCCCCACGCGACCGCGTCACCCAGATTTTTGGCAATATGCATTTAAACAGAGAGTTGCGCGAACGTGAGGCTGCACTCACGCCAATCGCACAAATCAGGTCACGCGATCGCATGACCCACGCGTCCGCGTCACTTGACCTTATTGCGCACCACGCGACCGCGTCACCTACGCGACCGCGTCGCCAGCGTCACACAACCTATCCAGATTAGTGCCAATTTTCTTATCTTTTCTTCTCTAATCCTAATTTCTTCTATCTATTCTTCTTTCTTCTTTCTTTCTTACTTTATTTCTTTCCCTTCTCATTCTTCTTATCTTTTATTTTATTTATTTGCATACTTTCATTCATTGCATATTTTTATTTTTCTAAATTTATTATTTTACCATTGGTGTTCAAATGTTCTTATTCAACTGTTACATCTTTTCTGGTATTTTCTTGGTGCTTAATGACTTGTTTAATTCTGATTGAGTAATATTATTTAAATCAATGCCAATCTTTTATATCTGTATTACTTTTGCATTGATATGAATTTATATTATCTCTCTTTCCTCACTCTCTTCCCCATTGTTGTACATTTTGTACCACTGGCATGCCATGGCTTCTATTGTTTTCTCACTTGCATGCTGTAGCTACCATGTAATTGAGACCCTTATCATTTGGCATTAACCCAACCATACTTCATTTATTTTCTTATCTCTATTATTGGGTTAATCTTCTTCCCTTTTTCTTTCAGGATGGCCACCAGGAAGAGAATCAGAAGACGTTTACATGGGGAGACAGACAAGTCCATCTGCAAAATCTTTGGAGAAAAGCATCAGTTGGAGCAGCCCATCCACTTGTACATCTTAGCATGCACCGAAGACGGTGCAATCTTTAAGTGTGGGGAGGTTGATACCGATCTCCATGTGTTAGTATTCTCTTTTCAACACCATTGTTTTATTTTCTTTGTTTGTTCATTATTGCATTTGCATGTTTAATTGCATGTTTGTTTGATTTTATGCATTTAGCTACTACTTGGTTGAGAAATAATAAGTTTCTTTTTAAAGACCCTATTTTTGAAAAACAATTTCACTAATTTAAAATCAAAATTTTTGTGTTAAACTTATCAGAAGTTGTATTTGGAACATGGTTTTTGAGTTAAAGAACACACAACCTGTGAGATTTTGAGCTTATTTACATGGTTACATTATTTAACCATAAATTTTTATTCTTGTGTGTTTTCTTCTCTATAATTGCAATCTTTGTTTTGTTCTATTCTATATGTCCAATGTTTAATGTGTTATATGCTTGCATATGATTGAGGCCATTGTTTGATTTTAGCTCACTTATCCCAAATAAGCCTACCCTTTAAATCACCCTTGTCAGCCACTTTGAGCCTTTTAATCCCCATTTGTTCTGTTTTATAACCACATTACTAGCCTTAAGCAGAAAAACAAATTAAAAATCCCAAGTTGAATCCTTGGTTAGCTTAAGATAGATATTGTGTATAATTTAAGTGTGGAAAATTTTATGGGAACATGGGATGATATGAAAAAAAAAATATAGGGAATTAAATTGAATAAGTTATTTGAAAATTTGGGAAGCATGCTCATACGAAATCAAAATAATTGAATTACCATGTGCATTGAAAAAAAAAAGAAAAAAAGAAAAAAAAAAGAGAGAAGAAAAAAATAATATTACCCCAAATGCAAAATAAAAAGAATCAATGCACATGGGACAAGATTCAAAAATAAGTTTGATAAATGAGCATGTAATACAAAAGTGGGAAAATTCGGATAACTAGGTAAAGTATTTTAAAATTATATAAAGTATGTATATGTTTGGTGAGATCTTAGACTAATCAAGGATTCACTTTATAAAGCTCACTTGGCCATACATATATCATTATACGCTTACCTTAGCCCCATTACAACCTTGAAAAGACCTCATGATGTTTGCATTGATATACTAAATATTTGTTGATTGGTTAGATGAAGAACAAAGTTTAGAAAGCATGACTAGAGAAGAGTAGAGTGAATTACCCTATACACTTGAGAGACTTGAGTGATATACACTACCAGTGAGGGTTCAGTGCTTAATTCTATGTTCCATGCTTTCATGAGCTATCTTCTTACAAGTTCACTTGCTTTTTATTGTATGATTTGAATTAGTGGAATTTGAATTACTTTTGTCTTAAAGAACTTATTTACTCTTAACCAAGTAAGTAAAAGCATTTAGCATGTAGTTGCATTCAAAGGTTGCATTTCATACATTCTACTACCCCTCTTCATTCTTTATAGCTTCTCTTGAGCTTAGCATAAGGACATGCTAATGTTTAAGTGTGGGGAGGTTGATAAACCACTATTTCATGGTTTATCTTGTGCTCAATTGAGTGATTTTTATCAACTCTTTACCCACTTATTCATACTATTTGCATGTTTTACAATTCCTTCTCGGAATTTGTGCTATGATTGGAAACATGCTTCTTTGATCTTATAATTGCTAATATTAATCCTCTCTTATTACCATTAGATACCTTGATATGTGTGTTAAGTGATTTCAGAGATTACAGGGCAAGAATGGCTTGGAGGATGGAAAGGAAGCATGCAAAAGTGGAAGGAATACAAGAAGTTGAAGGAACTGCAAAGCTGTCAACCTGACCCTCTCGCACTAAAACGGCCATAACATGAGCTACAGAGGTCCAAACGACACGGTTTTAGTTGTGTTGGAAAGCTAACGTCTGGGGCTTCGATTTGATATATAATATGCCATAGTTGCTCTGACGCTAGGCGACGCGACCGCGTGCTCCATGCGGCCGCGTCGCAGTGACGGAAATCAGCGTGTTTGAATTCTTCTCCAGCGATTTCTGGGCTGTTTTCGACCCAGTTTGCGGCCCAGAAAATACAGATTAGAGACTATAAAGTGGAGAAATCCATTCATTCATGAATAAGCTTTAAGAATTCACAATTTTAGTTTTAGATGTAGTTTTTATCCTCTCTCTTAAGATTTAGTTTTAGGATTTAGGATTATTTCTTCTTCATCACAAGTTCAATGTTCTTTTTATTTATTTTTCTAATTTAATTTATGAATGTCTATGTCAGATTTAAATTCTTTTGTTAATGCAATTCGAGGTATTTTCAGATTTAATTTTGCTTTGCTTTATTTATATTGATGCTTTTAATTTAATTTAGATATTTTTCTTCCTTTTGGCTTTGGTCAAGTGATTGGTAGTACTTGAGTCATCAAACTCAGCAAGTGATTGAAATTGGTAGATTCTGATTGGGCTAGGATTGCTCTAAAAGCTAGTCTCTCCACAGGAGTTGACTAGGACTTGAGAATCAAGCTAATCAGTCCACTTAACCCTCATTTGTTTAGTAAAGGCTAACCAAGTGGGATTAAAACCCAATTCTCTTCACACCTGATAAGGATAACTAGGATAGGAATTCCAATTCTTATACCTTGCCAAGAGATTTTATTATTATTATTTTATTTTACTTGTCATTCAACATATTCCCTCCTTACTTCCAAAATCCCAATTTACAAACTCATAACCAATAATAAGAACATACCTCCCTGCAATTCCTTGAGAAGACGACCCGAGGTTTGAATACTTCGGTTATCAATTTATTAAGGGGTTTGTTACTTGTGACAACCAAAACGTTTGTACGAAGGGATTTCTGTTGGTTTAGAGACTATATCTACAACGCGACTGTTTATATAAAATTCTTTACTGGCAAAAATCCTAACGTTAGCCGTGGCCCTAAGCACTTTGTTTTCAAGTATTACCACCGGATACATAAATGCCACAGACACATAACTGGGTGAACCTTTTCAGATTGTGACTCAGCTTTGCTAAAGTCCCCAATTAGAGGTGTCCAGGGTTCTTAAGCGCACTCTGCTTTTGCTTTGGACCTTGACTTTAACCGCTCAGTCTCAAGTTTTCACTTGACACCTTCATGCCACAAGCACATGGTTAGGGACAGCTTGGTTCAGCCGCTTAGGCCAGGATTTTATTCCTTTAGGCCCTCCTATCTACTGATGCTCAAAGCCTTGGATCCTTTTTATTACACTTGCCTTTTGGTTTTAAGGGCTTTTGGCTTTTTCTGCTTTCTTTTTATTTTTTTTTCGCTATATTTTTTTTCTATTTTTTTCCAGCAAGCTTTTGTATTCACTACTTTTTCTTGCTTCAAGAATCATTTTTATGATTTTTCAGATTATCAAATAACATGTCTCCTTGTCATCATTCTTTCAAGAGCCAACATATTTAACATTCTTAAACATCAAATTCAAAAGACATATGCACTGTTCAAGCATTCATTCAGAAAGCAAAAAGTATTGTCACCACATCAAAATAATTAAACTAGTTTCAAAGATGAATTCGGAACCATGTACTTCTTGTTCTTTTGTTTTTAAAACATTTTTCATTTAAGAGAGGTGATGGATTCGTATTCACTACTTTAAGGCATAGACACTTAGATACTAATGATCATGTAATAAGACACAAATATAGATAAACATTTAAGATAAAAATGAAAAACAGAAAATTTAAGAACAAGGAATGAGTCCACCCTTAGTTGCTCCTCCCTCATTGCTTTTTGACCTTCTCTAATTTCATGGAGGATGATGGAGTGCTCTTGATGTTCCACCCTTAGTTGTCCTATGTTGAAACTTAATTCTCCTAGGGAGGTGTTGATTTGCTCCCAAAAATTCTGTGGAGGAAAGTGCATCCCCTGAGGCATTAGTGGTTATGGAAAAAAAAAGCAATGCTTTTTCCACACCAAACTTAAAATGTTTGCTCGTCCTCGAGCAAAAGAGGAAAGAAAGGATGAGAAGAAGAAGAAATGGATGTGAGTGGTGAAGAGGTGATGGGGAAGAGAGATTGAGGTGATTGGTGAAGGGTTCTTGGGAAAGGGTGATATAGGATTATGAGGAGGGAAGGTGAGTGGAGGTATGTGGGAATCCTGTGGGGTCCACAGATCCTGAGGTGATCCTGTGGGGTCCACAGATCCTGAGGAGTCAAGGATTTACATTCCTGTACCAATTAGGCATGTAAAATGCCTTTGCATGCATTTCTGGCATTTAAACGCCGAAGTGATGCTTGTTCTGGGCGTTCAACGCCCATGTGCAGTATGTTTCTGGCGTTGAACGCCAGCTTCATGCTTGTTTCTGGCGTTCAGCACCAGCTCTTCTCACGGTGTATTCCTAGCGTTTAAACGCCAGGATGTTGCTTATTTCTGGCGTTCAACGCCAGATCCATGCTCTGTTTTGGCATTGAACGCCAGCCAAATGCTCCTTACTGGCGTTTAAACGCCAGTAAGTCCTTCCTCCAGGGTGTGATTTTTCTTCTGCTGTTTTTGATTCTGTTTTTAATTTTTGTATTTATTTTGTGACTCCACATGATCATGAACCTAATAAAACATGAAAGAATAATTAAAATAAAAATAAAATTAGATAAATAAAAATTGGGTTGCCTCCCAACAAGCGCTTCTTTAATGTCACTAGCTTGACAGTGGGCTCTCATGGAGCCACACAAGTGATCAGGTCAATTTTATAGACTCCCAACACCAAACTTAGAGTTTGGATATGGGAGTTCAACACCAAACTTAGAGTTTGGCTGAGGCCTCCCAACACCAAACTTAGAGTTTGACTGTGGGGGCTTTAGTTGACTCTGTACTGAGAGAAGCTTTTCATGCTTCCTCTCCATTGTTACAGAAGGAGATCCTTGAGTTTTAAACACAAGGTTGTCCTCATTTAGTTGGAGGACCAACTCTCCTCTGTCTACATCAATCACAGCTCTTGCTGTGGCTAGGAAAGGTCTTCCAAGGATGATGCATTGATCCTCATCCTTCCCAGTGTCTAGAATTATGACATCAGTAGGGATGTAAAGGCCTTTAACCTTTACTAACATGTCCTCTACTTGTCCATAAGCCTGTTTCATGGATTTGTCTGCCATCTCTAATGAGAATTTGGCAGCCTGTACCTCAAGGATTCTCAGTTTCTCCATTACAGAGAGTGGAATGAGGTTTATTCCTAATCCAAGGTCACACAGAGCCTTCTCAAAGGTCATGGTGCCTATGGTACAAGGTATTAAGAACTTTCCAGGATCCTATTTCTTCTGAGGCAATGTCAGTTGATCCAGATCACTCAGTTCATTGATGAGCAAGGGAGGTTCATCTTCCCAAGTCTCATTGCCAAATAATTTGGCATTCAGCTTCATGATTACACTAAGGTACTTGGCAACTTGCTCTTCAGTAACATCCTCATTTTCTTCAGAAGAAGAATACTCATCAGAGCTCATGAAGGGCATAAGGAGGTTCAATGGAATTTCTATGGTCTCTAGATGAGCCTCAGATTCCTTTGGTTCCTCAAAGGGAAACTCCTTGTTTATCACTGGACATCCCAGGAGGTCTTCCTCATTGGGATTCACGTCCTTTTCCTCCCCTTTAGGTTCGGCCATGATGGTTATATCAATGTGCCTCCAAATTTCTAATGGAGGACCTTGTTTCATTCATGAAACTCAGAGTGGCCTTAGATAAATCAGAGACTAAATTTGCTAAGCTAGATGGATTCTGCTCAGAATTCTCTGTCTGTTGCTGAGTGGATGATGAAAAAGGTTTACTATTGTTAAACCTGTTTCTTCCACCATTAGTAAAGCCTTGTTGAGGCTTTTGTTGATCCTTCCATGAGAAATTTGGGTGATTTCTCCATGAGGGGTTATAGGTGTTTCCATAAGGTTCACCCATATAATTTACCTCTGCTATTGCAGGGTTCTCAGGATCATAAGCTTCTTCTTCAGAAGATGCCTCTTGAGTACTGTTGGATGCGGCTTGCATTCCATTCAGACTCTGAGAAATTATATTAACTTGCTGAGTCAATAGTTTGTTCTGAGCCAATATGGCATTCAGAGCATCAATTTCAAGAACTCTCTTCTTCTGAGGCGTCCCATTACTTACAGGATTCCTCTCAGAAGTGTACATGAATTGGTTATTAGCAACCATGTCAATGAGTTCTTGAGCTTCTGCAGGCGTTTTCTTTAGGTGAATGGATCCACCTGCAGAATGGTCCAGTGACATCTTGGAGAACTCAGACAGACCATAATAGAATATATCCAGAATGGTCCATTCTGAAAGCATGTCAGGAGGACATCTTTTGTTCATCTACTTGTATCTTTCCCAACCTTCATAGAGGGATTCACCATCTTTTTGCTTGAAGATCTGAACATCCACTCTAAGCTTGCTCAGCTTTTGAGGAGGAAAGAACTTAGCCAAGAAGGCCGTGACCAGCTTATCCCAAGAGTTCAGGCTATCTTTAGGTTGTGAGTCCAACCATGTTCTAGCTCTGTCTCTTACAGCAAAAGGGAAAAGCATGAGCCTGTAGACTTCAGGATCTACTCCATTAGTCTTAACAGTCTTACAGATCTACAGGAACTCAGTTAAAAACTAGTAGGGATCTTCTGATAGAAGTCCATGGAATTTACAGTTCTGTTGCATTAGAGCAACTAATTGAAGTTTCAGCTCAAAATTGTTTGCTCCAATGGTGGGGATTGAGATGCTTCTTCCATCAAACTTGGAAGTAGGTGTAGTATAATCACCAAGCATCCTCCTTGCATTATTATCATTTTCGGCTGCCATCTCCTCTTCTTTTTCGAAAATTTCAGTAAGGTTGTCTCTGGATTGTTGTATTTTAGCTTCTCTTAGTTTTCTCTTCAGAGTCCTTTCAGGTTCTGGATCAGCTTCAACAAGAATGCCCTTTTCCTTGTCCCTGCTCATATTAAAGAGAAGAGAACAAGAAAAGAAGAGGAATCCTCTTTGTTACAATAAAGAGGTTCCTTATTGTTAGTAGAAGAAGAAAGGGAATAAGAGTGAAGAAGAATGGATAATCCAAACACAAGGGTGAGGATAGGAGCAGAGATATGAGATGAAAAGAAGTGTTAGTAGATGAATAAATAAATAGAAGGAGATGAGAGAGAGGGAATTTCAAAAATTAATTAAAATAAAAATAAAATTTAATGTTAAATTTCGAAATTAAAAATTGAAATTAAATTAAAATTAAAACAATTAGTTAATTAAAAAGAAATTTTGAAAAAGAGGGAAGGGATTTTCGAAAATTAAAGGTAGAAAGTTAGTTGGGCAGTTTTGAAAAAGATAAGAATCAAACAAAAATTTAAGTGGTTAAGAGATTTTGAAAATCAAATTTTGGAAAGATAAGATTGAAATTTGAAAAATATGTGATTGAAACAAAAAGATAAGATTGATTGAAAAAGATTTGAAAGTCAAATTTTGAAAAGATAGGAAGTTAGAAAAGAAGTTAGAAAAGATTTTAAATTTGATTTCGAAAAAGATATGATTGAAAATTATTTTGAAAAAGGTTTGAAAAAGAAATTTAAAAAGATTTGATTTTGAAAATTAAAGTTGATTACTTGACTAACAAGAAACAAAAAGATTTGATTTTAAAATTTAAAGATTGAACCTTTCTTATTAGGCAAGTAACAAACTTTACATTTTTGAATCAATCACATTAATTGTTAGTAATATTTTCAAAAATTATGAGATAGAATTAAGAAAAAGATTTTTGAAAAATATTTTTATAATTTTCGAAAATAAATAAGAAAAAATGAAAAAGATTTGATTTTTGAAAAAGATAGGATTTTCAAATTGAAAATTTGATTTGACTCATAAGAAACAACTAAATTTTAAAAAGTTTTGAAAAAGTCAACTCAAATTTTCGAAAATTTATGAGTGAAAAAGGGAAAGATATTTTTTTTTATTTTTGAATTTTTAATGGTGAAAGAGAAAAACACAAAATTGACTCAATGCATTAAAATTTTGGATTAAAACATGTGATGCATGCAAGAACACTATGAATGTCAAGATGAACACCAAGAACACTTTGAATGTCAAGATGAACACCAAGAACTTATTTTTGAAAAATTTTCAAGAAAAGAAAACATGTCAGACACCAAACTTAAAAACTTTTAATTTTTAAACACTGAGAATTCAAGAATGCATATGAAAAATAAGAAAAGACACAAAACAAGAAAATATGAAGATCAAACAAGAAGACTGGCCAAGAACAACTTGAAGATGATGAAGAATGCAATGCATGAAATTTTCGAAAATAATTTTTAGAAGATTAAAAAGATGCAATTGACACCAAACTTAAAACTTAACTCAAGACTCAAACAAGAAACACAAAATATTTTTGAGCAACAAGATGAACCGTCAGTTGTCCAAACTCGAACAATCCCCGGCAACGGCGCTAAAAACTTGGTGTGCAAAATCGTGATCATTCCATTCCTTGGTAACGACGCTAAAAACTCAATACGCACGTTCATGATCATATATCTATTTCAAAACTTCGTACAACTAACCAGCAAGTGCACTGGGTCATCCAAGTAATCTTACGTGAGTAAGGGTCGATCCCACGGAGATTGTCGGCTTGAAGCAAGCTATGGTCACCTTGTAAATCTCAGTCAGGCAGATTAAATTGTATTAAGAAATTATAGTGGATGAAAATAAATAAAATATAAAATAGGATAGTGGTACTTATGTAATTCATTGGTGAGAATTTCAGATAAGGGTATAGAGATGCTTTCGTCCCTCTGAACTTCTGCTTTCCTGCCGTCTTCATCCAATCCTTCCTACTCCTTTCCATGGCAAGCTGTGTGTAGGGCATCACCGTTGTCAATGGCTACTTCTCATCCTCTCTGTGAAAATGGTCCAATGCACTGTCACTGCATGGCTAATCATCTGGAGGTTCTCGATCATACTGGAATAGGATTCACCCTCCTTTTGCGTCTGTCACTACGCTCATTACTCGCGAGTTTGAAGTTCGCCACAGCCATCCCTTCCCGGATCCTACTCCGAATACCACAGATAAGGTTTAGACTTTCCGGTTCTCAGGAATGGCCATCCATGGGTTCTAACTTATACCACAAAGATTCTAATATCTCGGACTCGGTCCTCTATATTAGATATCTAAGAGATATTCATTCTAGCTTGTTTGCATGTAGAACGAAAGTGTTTGTCAGGCACACATTCATAGGTGAGAATGATGATGAGCGTCACATAATCATCACATTCATCATGTTCTTGGGTGCGAATGGATATCTTAGAAGCGGAAAAAGTTGAATTGAATAGAAAAACAGTAGTACTTTGTATTAATTCATGAGGAACAGCAGAGCTCCACACCTTAATCTATGGAGTGTAGAAACTCTACCGTTAAAATTACATAAGTGATAAGGTTCAGGCATGGCCGAATGGCCAGCCCCCATGAAAGTCTAAGATACCATAAAACTAATCAAAGATGATCCGAAGATGTAAATACAATAGTAAAAAGTCCTATTTATACTAAACTAGTTACTAGGGTTTACAGAAATAAGTAAATGATGTAGAAATCCACTTCCGTGGCCCACTTGGTGTGTGCTTGGGCTGAGCTTGAAGTTTACACGTAGTGAGGTCATTCTTGGAGTTGAACGCCAGTTTGTAACGTGTTTCTGGCGTTGAACTCCACTTTGCAACTTGTTTCTGGCGCTGAACGCCAGACTACAACATGGAACTGGCGTTCAATGCCAGTTTGCATTGTTTAAACGCGAGCAAAGTATGGACTATTATATATTCCTGGAAAGCCCTAGATATCTACTTTCCAACAGCATCTACAGTCCTTCTTCAACCTCTGAATCTGATTTTTGCTCAGGTCCCTCAATTTCAGCCAGAAAATACCTGAAATCACAGAAAAATACACAAACTCATAGTAAAGTCCAGAAATGTGATTTTTAATTAAAAACTAATAAAAATATACTAAAAACTAACTAAATCATGCTGAAAACTATGTAAAAACAATGCCAAAAAGTGTATAAATTATCCGCTCATCAGAAATTCTCAAGTTCAGCGTGGATAGTGTGTGATTCTTCCCTTGTACATGGACTCCACGTTGAAATTGAGAAAGCTCAAGTTCAACGTGGAGGAGGCCGGGAATTCTGAAGAAGAAGTGTGTACTATTATATATCGTTGGAAAGTCCTGGAAGTTAGCTTTCTACTGCCGCTAGAATCACGTCAATTGGACCTCAATAGCTCAAGTTATTCTTGTTTGAGTGCAAGGAGGTCGGGTTTGACAGCATCACTCGCTTTCTTCCTTTTCTGCTACAAAACTCCGTCAAATCCATCCGAATGCTACCTGAAATAAACGAAAATGCACACAACTCAAAGTAGCATCCATAGTGGCTAAAAGATATTTAAATCTTGATTAAACTCAACAATTTGAATGCAAATTCACTAGGAAAAGATAGAGAAGATGCTCGCGCATCACAACACCAAACTTGAATTGTTGCTTGTCCTCAAGCAACCAAAATAAGTACATGATTAAGATGTGAATTTGCATGAGAAGTGAGAGTTTAGTCATGCTCAAGGCTATTCTTAAAAATGGGGTTTATTCATTGTAGCTCTGAACAGTTTTGGCATCTCACTCTCCTTTGAATAAGAGGAATGTCAGTGTCATTCGGAATTGGGAATCCGGATCATATTATGAATTCTCTGATCTTTATACTCCAATTTAATCCTTGAACACAGCAAAATTTACTTTAATTCTCTTTTCTTTGGTGCTTTGCACCTTGAGCCTAGCCGTGACTTTAAATGTTTTGTCTCAAGCTTCACTTGATACAAAAACACCACAAGCACTTGACTGGGGAACTCTTTCTAAATTTTGATTTTTCTCTTTTTTTTTCAGTTGCTCCCAAACAATGGTGCTCAAAGCCTTTGGCATACTCTGTTAATTGTATTTGATCTCGACTCTAAATGTTTTGTCTCAAGGATTACTTAACACAAGAACACCACAAGCATATGACTATGGAAACAACTCTTCGAGCATTTAATCATGTTTGACCTCCCTAGTTATTGATGCTTAGAGCCTTGGACCTTGCTTTTATGCTTATCTTGCTGTCTCTTTTGCTTCAAGGATTAAATTTTTGTTTATTTCAGAGAAGTCATAATAATTCTCTAAATCCCTGTTCCTCATACATCAACATCCCTTGATTCAAATTCAAATATGCTCTGTTCATGTCATTCATTCAGAATTACAAATAACACCACCACAATTAAATTGGCGGTTATTGTGATTGTTCTGTTGTAAACTTCCCTGAGAATTATTGTTGAAATTCTGAGATCTCTGAGGTTGGTCTCTCCATCCAAAATTTGGGTGATTTCTCCATCCTTGATTATACGCCTTAGAGTACGGATCATTGTTGGGATTTCTAGGACCACTTCTCATGTAATTGACCTGTTCAGAAGAGGGTTGAGCATAATCATAATTATCATTTTGCACAAAATTACCTGTCATGTCATAAGGGACCTCTTGAGGTGCAGTTTGAGTATTGACAGCTGAAACTTGCATTCCACTCATCTGTTGAGTAAGTAGACTTATTTGCTGATACATAAGCTTGTTCTGAGCAAGAAGAGCATTAACAGCTTCCACTTCCAACACGCCTCTCTTCTGAGAGGTTTCAGAGTGCAAAGGATTCCTGTTGGAGGAATATAAGTATTGGTTGTTAGCAACCAACTCAATAAGCTCAATAGTCTCCTCTAGTGTCTTCTTCATATGCAAAGAACCACCTGCAGAATTATCCAAGTGCATCTTGGACATTTAACATAAGCCCTCATAAAAGATATCCAACTGATTCCATCTAGAGAACATGTCCAGACTCTCCTTGGGTTGAGAATCTAACTACAGTTTTGCTCTATCCCTCACAGCAAATGGGAAGAGCATGAGTTTGTACACCTCAGGATTCACTCCATTGGTCTTCACAGTATCACAAATCTGTAGAAAATCAGAGATAAATTGATTTGGGTCTTCATGCGGAAGTCCATGATACTAACAATTTTGTTGTACAAGAGTGACAAGCTGAGGCTTCAGTTCAAAATTGTTTGTAGCTATAGGAGGCACCACAATACTTTTTCCATAAAGATCTACATTGGGAGCAGTGTAAGAGCCAAGCACTCTTCTAGGTTGCTCATTCCCAACTGGATTTACCACATTGGCATTGACAACATTATTATTATGATCCATAGTGGACTCTGCAGCCTTGTAAAGTCTTGCTTGTTGCAAATGCCGCCTCAAAGTCCTTTTAGGTTCAGGATCGAAGTCTAACAAAGGTTCCTTGTCACTGTTCCTATTCATAAACAGACAGAAGACAAGAAAAGATGGAACTTTCTATGTCAGAGTATAGAGAATTTCCAGTGAGGTAACCTGTGTAAACAAATAAAATAAAAATACTAAATAAAATAAATAAGTAAATTTTGAAAAGTGTAGGTAGAATTAGGACAAAAAAATTCGAAATTAACAAGAAAAATAAACAAAAAAAATTGAAATAAAAATAACTGGGGGACACCAAACTTAATTTCAGAAATTAAGGAAAAATATTAGTACTAATTTACTTATTTATTTATTTATTTATATTATTATTATTATATTTTTTTAACTAAATAATAAAGGAAAAGAAAAAGAAAACGAAGCAGGGGAGGGGGAAGCTAACGAAAAAAATTGAGGAAAATAGTAGTGCTAATTTAATTATATATATATATATATATATATATATATATATATATATATATGTTTTCGAAAATAATAAAGCAACAATTATGTAAATGAAAACTAAAGTGCCCAATCTAAGCTGTCAAATAACTAGTCGTTGTTAATCACTATCAATCCCCGACAACGGTCCCAAAAACTTGGTACGGAATTTAAAGTCCACAAACTAACCGGCAAGTGCACCGGGTCGTACCAAGTAGTACCTCAAGTGAATGAGGGTCGATCCCACGAGGATTGATGGATTAAGCAATAATGGTTAATTGATTTACTTAGTTAGACACACAGAAAATGGTGGTTGAAGGTTCAAAAGCATAAACAGTAAATTTAAAATATTAGAATGCAAGCAGTAAACAAGTAGTGAAATATATATGGAGAAACAGTTAAGGTTTCAGAGATATCTATTTTCCGAATTGACTTTTCTTACTAACTATTTTGATCATGCAAGATTTAATTCATGGCAAACTATATGTGATTAAACCCTAATTCCTTAGACCTTTTTAGTCTCCTCTAAAATTCATCAACTGCCAATTCCTTGATCACTTAATTCCAATTAGAGGGTGAAGTTCAATTCTAGTTTATATGCCACAAAAATCCTAATTACCCAAATATAAGAGGATTATATGTCACGTATCCTGTTAAGTCCAGATAATTAGAATTTAGGAGAAATTATTTTCAAGTTGTTGTTCAAGTAAAGAGCTTTTCTAAGTTATACAAGAACTCAATTAGAACAAGGGTCATACTTCCGTTCCACCTAAATTCATAAGATAAAGAACGAAAACAATTCTTGAATTATAAATCAGTATATTATTAAAATAAAAAAATAATAGTATCAATCCATACAATAGACAGAGCTCCTAACCTTAACAGTGGAGGTTAGTTGCTTATGGTTCAGAGAGAAAAACTAGGATTTTGAAAAATTGTAAATTGCGGAATAAGGTAGAAGAGAAGAGAAGAGCGCGAAGGGCTGATTCTTTTCCCTTTCATATCTAATCCTAATTAATGTAAAATATATTTTCTAAAAATCAAATAATATCTTTTCCTAATTATAAATAAAATAAAAATTAATCAGAATTAAAATAAATCTTTGAATGCCTTTAATTTGGACGCTGGGACCACTTGTGTATTAAGGTCCACGCTGAACTTGAAAATTCTCAAGTTCAGCGTGGATGAGGTAGTGTCTCTTTGAGTGAGTTCCTTGAGTCCACACTAAACTTGGGAAATCTCAAGTTCAGCGTGGATAGTGTGTAATTCCTCCTTTGTACGTGGACTCCACGCTGAACTTGAGAAAGCTCAAGTTCAACATGGAGGAGGCCGAGAATGCGGAAGAAGAAGTGTGCACTATTATACAATGTTAGAAAGCCCTGAAAGTTAGCTTTCTAATGTCGCTAAAATCACGTCAATTGGACCTCTATAGCTCAAGTTATTCTTGTTTGAGTGCAAGGAGGTCGGGGTTGACAACATTACTCGCTTTCTTCCTTTTCTGCTACAAAACTCTGTCAAATCCATCCGAATGCTACCTGAAATAAACAGAAATGCACATAACTCAAAGTAGCATCCATAATGGCTAAAAAATATTTAAATCTTGATTAAACTCAACAATTTGAATGCAAATTCACTAGGAAAAGATAGAGAAGATGCTCGCGCGTCATCCTTCGGTTCCGGAGGTGGGTGAGCACTAGCAATAAGCTCCTTCAGATAGGTGTATCGGCATTTTTTACAGCACTCCATGCATGCTATCTGCCGGTCTTACCGGGCTAACCTCTAAATGATCTGAAGGAACATCTGAGTAGTGGGTGGTGTAGGGGGTGTGTGTGATGGCGGGGCGGATGTGGAAGGAGTGTCTGAAGATGGGCCAAGATGTCGGCTAGCAGAGGGTACTGGGGATCTGAGGTACTTCCCGTTTGGGACATACTGATCAGCCCTTGGGATTAGTTCCTTGGTATCCCCAGTCCTAGAAGAGACTCTTGCTGTAGAGAGAAGATCTGAAACTAAGGTGGGGAAGGGTAGGTTACCTGTAATCTGTACGTGTCCCATGGCCTGCCGGATTTGTCTGGGTAAGTTGAGGGGCTGCTCTGTAAGGATGCACCAGATGAGGACAACCATGTCTGCAGTGAAGGTGGACTCGTGAGTGCTCAAAAAGACATAGTGGGACATAATCTGTGCCCACACGTGAGCCTCCAAGGTGAGTGCAAGAGCTGAAATGCTCTTAGGTCGAGTCCGATGCTGGCCGTAGATCCACTTGTTACCAGGTTGGGCTATAGCGCCCAAGACGCCATTCTAGTCAAACTGGTATGTCTGGCGCTTGAAAGAGGCTTCTTGATAGGTGTCCCATCCCTCTGGGCTAGGTGGAAGATCCAATACTCACTGGATGGCTTCTTCGGAGACGGGTACTTGCTTTTGACGAACATGAACAGACTGCAGGCTAGGCGAGTAGAAGTTGGAGTAGAATTCGACTAGCCATGACAGATTGGCCTCCCGCGGCTGTCTTCTCAAGAATCCCACTGTCTCCTCTCAATGCGGGCCTCCACAAACTCAACAAAGTGTATTGGAACAATGAGTAGGTGCTCATTGTTGTAGTTTCTCTCAGCTAGGATGGGAAACATCTGCTCACAGTAGCGGTTAGTGAACCGTGCAGAGTCCCTAGCAGGAAATGCCTTTTCCGCCTCATCAACCTTGATTATCCGCTTTACCCGCTTCGTGGGTGGCTTAATGCTTGTAGTGGGTTGTACCTTAGCCAAAGTTCTTTTAGTGCCTTTCCTTGCCGGTGTCTTGTCAAGAGCCTTCTCTTTTCCTTTCTTGGTACCTGATAAACCCATATTTTATGATATATATTGTGCTCAATTTAAGTGATTTATTCAACCCTTCACCCACTTATTCATGTAAATTACATGGTTTTACTTTCCCTTCCTTATTATGTGATATATGTGAAAAACACGTTTCCTATGCTTTAAAAATAATTATTTTAATTACCCTTTATTACCATTCGATGTCGTGATTTGTGTGTTGAGTAGTTTCAGATTTTCTAAGGTAGGAATGACTTAAAGGATGGAAAGGAAACATACAAAAATGGAAGGAAAGCACAAAATAGAGTTTTTGAAGAAACTGGCAGCGACGCGAACGTATGGACGACGCGGTCGCATGCCCAGCGCGAAAAAGGTAGCGATGCGAACGCGAGACTGACGCGGACGCGCGCCAAGAGCAGAACACAGATGACGCGTACGCGTGACCGAAGCGAACGTGTGACAAGGAAAACTCCAGATGACGCGACCGCGTGACCCATGCGGACGCGTGACAGACGCCACACACCAGAAATTACAGAAAACGCTCCCAGTGATTTCTGAATCCCTTTTTGGCCCAGATCCAAGTCATTAGAATGTCTTCAATTATTCACTTTTCATAGTTTAGATGTAGTTTTTAGAGAGAGAGGTTCTCTCCTCTCTCTTAGGTTTTTAGGATTAGAATTCCTCTTAAAAGATTTAGAATTTCAACTCTTCATCAGGTTCAACATTCCTTTTACTTTATATTTCTCTTTTACTTTCAGTTATTTTAGTGTTATCCTTTAATTACTTTTATTGCCAATTTGGCTTATGAACCATTCATGTTTAGATTTAATTTTCTATTTAATATAATTTGAGGTATTTCAGAATTATGACTGCTTTCCTTTATTTACATTAATAATTTAGATTTTCCCCTTTTGGCTTTGGTTGATTAATTGGTAACTCTTGAGTTGTCAAACTCATCGTGATTAATAACTGATATCCTTGCTGATTGATTTAAATCCCTATAACTCTAGTCTTTCCTTAGGAATTAACTAGGACTTTAGGTGTTAAATTGATTTACCCACTCAACTTACCTTAATAGTTAGAGGTTGACTTAGTGGAGAGCAAAATATAATTCTCATCACCATTGATAAGGACAACTAGGATAGGACTTCCGAATTTTCATACCTTGCCAAGAGTTTATTTTACAGTTGTTTATTTATTTTATTTGTCATTTAAATTATTTGTTCCTTACTTTCAAAACCCCAATTTACAAAACTCATAACCAATAATAAGAACATACCTCCCTGTAGTTCCTTGAGAAGACGACCCGAGGTTTAAATACTTCGGTTATCAATTTTAAAGGGGTTTGTTACTTGTGACAACTAAAACGTTTGTAAGAAAGGTTGATTGCTCAGTTTAGAAACTATACTTGCAACGGGAATTTATTCTGAATTCTAAACCGTCAATCTTTCGTTCTTCAAAATGGCGCTGTTGCTGGGATCTGCAAACGTGTGCCTTATTATTGGTTATTGTAAATATTTTTTATTTGTTTATTTGTATTTGTTTTTTCCCTTTTTATTTTTATTAGATACAATGAATTTTCACCCCTCTCGCTTTGAGTTTAGTTCTAATATTGTTGAAAGGAACGGAAGTTATAGCAGGAACATGCATTAAGGTCAGAGTAATCAAGGATTGATGGAGCCAAGAGGATCTGATCAACCCTTTAGGCAACAACACCCTCCAAGATATCATGGACAAGGACCACTATACAATGCATACCAAGCTAATAGACATGGTAGACCACCTTGAAATTACCAACAAGCCCCACTCTGTGCTTATAGACCATCCTCTCAACAATAGATTTGAACCACCACACTCACAAGTTCCTTTTCACCATTCACCACCATATGGCCCTGATCCACCACAATCCCAATCCAATTACTCCCAAGAACCACCACATTCTTATTTTGAACCCTCTCCCCCAACCAATGAAACCTCACACCCACCCCAACCTCCAGTGAATGACAAACTTCGTGTTCTTCTTCAAGGGCAAGCAAAGATAGAAAAGGGCGTACTGGAACTCACTACTACCGTGACTAAGGTAGTAAATTAAATAGCTTCCCGACATCTGAGAACTCAAGGTATTCCCATGGCTGCAGGTGGAGAATCAAAAGAATAGCGTAGTATGAAGGAGACACTAGAAATCTCGGTGGACAATGAGGAGCATGGCTTTGTACTGGAACGAGTATAGGAAGCCATGATAGTTGTAGAAGAAGAAGTGGTTGAAGATTTAGGAGATGCTGAACCTGCCTGGGAATCAAGAACCGTAGAGGATTCTGCTGAGAAGTCCGAAATTGATGCCAAGGAGGACAGTGCACAACCTCCACAGCATATGCCTTGTGAAAAATTGGATGGAACAGACCAAGAAGTTGATTCCATGGGCAGTGACGATCTTGAATCAAGCTCTCCTAGTCACGAATTCACATCCGCAACTGAATTCCTTGAGCCTGCAGAACCTTACCCAAGTGTATACGAAGATAACATCGAGGTAGATTTCTCTCAACCTCCAACATATGACTTAAGTGATGAGGAAGACATAGAAGATTTTGATCAGGACATAGTTGCAGCTGAAGAATCTTGCAAAGAAGTGGAGGAATTCCCAGAAAATTACAAGGGAGTAGAACTTACAGAACCACTGGAAATACCTATCCCAAGGCCATTACCACCTAATACAAGCTTCAAGTGGGTACAATCCTTAACCTTTATCTTTACTTTTCCACTTGAATATGGGTTGCTTGAAACGGATGGCCAGCTTAGAGCTCTCTGCGTCTTTAAGAGTAAGAGGGAAATGGCTCGCACTCAGAGCTGGTGTACAAGATTCAATAAGGTTCAACGCTTCAATTCGAAGTGCAAGGATTGGTATCAAGTTCAATTGAATGGGTCACGGAAGACGTTTGGTCACCTTAGTAAGAATACAATTTCTAAACCACACGGATGGAAGCATATAGATCAGGACAAAGGCAGATTTAAAAGCAAAGTTTGGGATCCTGGAATCTATTCTGACATTCGTCGCTCCGGGAGCCTGAAAACCTGTCTGAAGCTGCTCAAAAGCTTCACATGCCTAGTTTGGGACCCCGGAGGCTGTTGGCATTCCAAATATTGGTGGAGATTTCTGGATGAATTTAAGCATAAGCCGCCATAACAGGAAGCTCATCCAATGTCCAACTTAAGGACTTTAACTAAAAGTGCTAGGTGGGAGACAACCCACCACGGTATGGTCGTTTCTTTTTCAATTTCTATTTTGTACTATTTGATCTTATATTATATTATTTTTATTGAACCTGGATGTTATTCATAGCATTCACATTAGTATTGCATACTGCATAATTGCATACCTGCATACAAAAAAAAAGAGGAAGGCGTGTGACGCAACCGCATCGCTAAAGCGTTTGCATCAGTTGCGAGAACTACCCCCATGCATCCGCATCAATCACGCGAACGCGTGATCTGGAAATCGGCGTAAAAATCCAACGCCCAGAAATCTGGGGTTGGAATCGTGCGATTGTTGTGCGTTTAGCACAAAATGGCTCACGCGTTCGCGTCCATCACGCGAACGCGTCACTTGCACAACAACTCATCCCACGCGAAAGCGTGAGCGACACGTTCGCGTCGCGTGGATATTATGGCACCCCAATGGAGACAGAGAGTTGCGCTGAAATGACGCTGGAATTGTGCGTTTAGCACAATTTCCAGCGACGCGGTCGCGTGCCTCACGCGAGCGCATCATTCATCCTTTTACCCATTACATGCGATCGCGTCACTCACGCGATCGCGTCAACCCCATTCCACCCTAGCCACGCGATCGCGTGCCCCACGCATTCGCGTGGATTCAAATTCACTAACCCCAGTGACGCGAAACCCTACCCCCATCGTGCCCCACTCTCCTTCCCCAACCCCCTCTGTTCTCTCTCCCTCCTTCCTCTGAACCCATCGCCAACCACCCCTGACCACCGCACCAGCGCCGCCCACCCAGCCACAACCGCGATGCCCACCACCTCCTTCTTCCTTCCATCCCTTTCTTCTCTTTCTCTTCTCCTCTCCTCTCCACCACCGTTGCCCTCACCGCGGCCAACCACCGCCACACCAACTGCCACCACCGCTGCGCCATCCACCACCACCACCCTTACCCCCATTCTTCTTAAATCACCCCCTCTACCGTTAACCCTACCCGAAACCCGTTGCCACCGCAAACAGCCACCCACCACCGCGCCGCCCTGTTCCACTACCGCGCCACCGTGCCCCCTCCCAGCTCTGCCACTTCACCACCGCCATCTCTCTGTTCCCTAGCTTCGTTCATACGCCTACCAGGTTCCGCCGATCGCCATTTTCCTTTCATTCGTAGTTAGTTGCATTTTTTCCAATTATGTTCAAATTAGGCTAGTTAGAGATGCATGTTTGTAGTGGATTCTAGGTGGTTAGGTAGCTAGGATGTGGTTAGTGGATTTAGGCCTGATTAATTGTGCTGTTCTTGCTACTTGTTTTATAATTTTCGCAATTCTACTGTTGCTGTGATGTTAATCCTGTTAATATGCTGTTCTTTTTCTGTTTCATGCTGCTTTTTACACTGCTATTTCATGTTCATATTCCGCATATGTAATTAAAGCTTTATTTTAATTGATATGAACTATTCTGCTTGCTGTTTATTTTCTGGGAATATCCGATTTTAACCAGAATGTTGCCCAATTTTCTGTAAATTGTTTTGATTTTCATTCATGTTTTGGTTTTGGCAATTTGCATTTGGCATTCCTTTGCTTTTCCCAAACCACTTCATGAATGCACGGGCCAGCATTCTTTTTCCTTTTGATTTCCTAGTTAATAAATTGCACTTTTGATGATTCGATTTTAATTTTCGCTATTTTTATATCTTTTTGAATCATCATCAATAACTTGATATTTTTTGAATATGAGTTGACTAGTCTTTAAATTTATGAATTTCTTGTTACTTAGGAAACAATTCTCAATGCCACTTACTTTAACTTTCTTTCTCCTAACTCACTGCTTTCCACTTTTTCACTTTTCACCAATTTTAACTTTCTAACTTCTCCCTTTGCTTTTTAACTAACTCCTTCAATTTTTTCACTCATGGCATGATTATTGTTTTTCCTAATTAACAGGTATCCTACTTATAACATATTTTGGATTGTAATTTCTCATATCCGCTTTTTAACTTCGAAACAATCCAAAATGCACAATTATTCAACTCATTTCATAATTCTACTGCTCCTTTGCCACTATGTGCTTATCTTGTTATTTGCCTACTTGTTTTCCTATTTTTATTATATCCTAGATTTCTGCTTTTCAGGATGTCTGACCCTCAAAGAAAAGGAAAAGGCAAAGCCACAACTAGCAAACAGAAAAGAGGTGAATCCTCTATGTCTATCCTGGACATTATGTATGATGACTCCTGGCGGGAAAAGCACTTTACCCCGTAGGAGAAGGCTGACCAACTCCTCCCTGTCAATGATCCCATTAAGTTTGCAAACCGATACTGTGAGCTGAAGTATCCAGTGTTTGCCACCTCCAGAAATCTGTACCTGGAGAGGACTCTGAAAATTCCTGAAGAACTACAGCAGTACACCTCCGATCAGATCAAACAAAGAGGATGGTTCTTCTTGGAGAGAAATTTGACTGAGGTCAATGCTTCCTAGGTAAGAGAGTTTTACTGTAACTATTTCAAGACTTCCCTGGATGCAGTGAACCTCAGAGGGAAACAGATACTGGTCACTGAAGAGGCCATTGAGGATATTTTGCGCCTTCAGCCTAAGTCAGATCAGCCTGACAATTACCAAAAGGCTGAAGAGGATATAAGGTTTATGCGATTCGACTGGGATGCTGTTAAGGAGAGGATAGCCTTGACCCTATTGTCCCATGGGTTATGGGTAAGAACACTACAATGCCTAAAGGAATCAAGCTTATGTATCTGAATGATGAGGCTCGGCACTGGCACCAGATCTTGAGCAACTTTGTTATGCAGAGCACTCATGAGACGGAGCTGCCTGCTACTATGATCACCCTTCTCTGGTGTGTGCTGGAGGGTAAGGACCTGTATCTGCCACGATTCATCCGGCACTATATGGCCAGGGTCCATGTCAGAGGCACCTTTCCTTTCCCTTACCTGGTCACCCAGCTAGGCTGTCGAGCTGACGTGCCTTGGGAGGATGCTGATGAGAAGCCACCTGCTGCAGACTGCAAGAAGATCATTCCTCACAGTAGGAAGTTTTAGGCCTTGGGCTACAGACCTCCATTCCTTACTACTTCTGATGAGACAGCCACACCCTCAACTGCCCCTTCTTCTCCCACTGCTGCACCAGCCCCACCCACTGCACCCTTACCTGCTCCTGAGCCTATTTATCATTTGGTGCATCGACTCTTCACCCGCTTGGATCGTATAGAGCATCACAACAGGCGACGCTATGAGCATGTCAAGTTGATGATCCGATCCGGCGGCGACATCCCCTCCGAGCCTGACACCCCTTCTGATACATCTGAGGTGGAGGAGGACGATCATGCGGAGGAGACACCTACCCAGGCTACACAGACAGGACTAGAGCAGGCTGCACCACAGCAGGAGGTGCCACAACAGATTCAGGCCACAGATGCAGAGATTCCTATCCAGTCAGAGCCTCCACTGCAGCAGACAGATCCTCCTACCCTCATCCAGTCTGCAGATCCTCAGGCCACCACCGAGACTCCAGCAGCCCATCCTTCCAATGATGACACTTCTTCACATCCAGCTTGAGTGAGCATCGAGGACGATGCTTTATTTTAAGTGTGGGGAGGTCGCCATCTCTGGCATATCTTTTTGGTGAACCACTACAGACTCTTTTATTTTATTTTGGTTATTTTTCTGTATTTTTATCTTTATTTTTCATTTTTGTCTTTCAGTACTTATACATTGTTCTTTTCATGTGCTTTTACTCTATTTCCGCATTTTTCACTTTAGTTTATACCTTAGCCAGTTAGTTTAGTTTGCAATTCTAAACTTATTAGTCATAGAATATGTGGATTAATTAGTATAGTTTACCCTTTTAGCATATGATAGTTTGGTTTAAATTGAAAATAAAAGAAGTAAACTAGAGACTTTAGTAATTTAAAACAATCCACACACCTTGTATATATACCATAACATGTTAGTTAGTTAACAACATTTCATCAAGGAGGAACACTAAAATTTTAAAAGCCACCCTAAGGTTTACATTGAGAATAATGGGAACTCTTAATTTTTACTTGCATGACATGTATAACTGATATATGATTTTTGAGCTACAGAACACACAACTTGTGAGTTTTGAGCTTAATTGTATGGTTACATTCAAACCATAAATTTCATTCCTATGTGTTTCGCCCTCCTTTTTATTCTGATGTTCTTTACTTTGTTTTAATCTATATGTCCAATATAGAATATAGATACATACTAAGAGATGATTGAGGCCATTGCTTGAAATATTTGCTCACTTATCCTAAATTAGCCTACCACATTACTAGCCTTAAGCAGAAAAACAAAATAAAAATCCCAAGTTAAATCCTTGGTTAGCTTAAGATAGAAATTGGGTATTGTTTAAGTGTGGAGAATTTTATGGGAACATGGATGATAGAAACAAAGGTATAAAGTTAAAAAAAATAAAGATGTTTCAAAATAAAAATTTGGGAAGCATGCTCATGTAAAACCAGAACAACTGAATTACCATGTGCATTAAAAAAAAATTTATTTTCGGTATTTAATTTAGGGGATACAAAAATTTCCCAATTTCAAAATAAAAAGAACCAATACACATGGGATAAAATTAAAGTTAATGCATGAGCTTGCAATACAAAGTGAGAAAATTTGGGCAAATAGGTTAAGAAGCTTTGAATTACAAAATATGTATGTTAGGTGAGATCTTAGACTAATCAAGGATTCACTTATTAGCTCACTTAGCCCTATACATATACCCTTACCTTTACCTTGGCCCCATTACAACCTTGGAAAAGACCTCATGATTTTTGTATGTCTGTATTCTATAATTGTTGATTGGTTAGATGAAGAACAAAGTTATAGAAAGTAAGGATAAAAAGAAGAATAGAGTGATTAACCCAATAAACACTGAGTGACTAGAGAGTAAATACAAAATCCAGTGAGGGTTCAATAGCTCATCACCATATATCTCTGCTTGAATTGTTAATTGTCTTGCAAGTTTGAAAAATATTTTTACCCATCTCAATTGTAAAAGTGCTTTAACATTATCTAGGGTTTGGCTATGCATATATGATTCCTTGGGAATGTGAATTAATTTAACTACATGTAAGTTTTATATACAAGTGAATAACAATTAGAATTACATGATTCATTTAGGTAGTTGCATTTAGGATAGATTGCATTGCTTGAGATTCCACTACTTTAACCTTACCTTACTCTTTATCCTGGACTTAGCATGAGGACATGCTATTGTTTAAGTGTGGGGAGGTTGATAAACCCATATTTTATGATATATATTGTGCTCAATTTAATTGATTTATTCAACCCTTCACCCACTTATTCATGTAAATTGCATGATTTTACTTTCCCTTCCTTATTATGTGATATATGTGAAAAACACATTTCCTATGCTTTAAAAATAATTATTTTAATTACCTTTTATTACCATTCGATGCCGTGATTTGTGTGTTGTGTAGTTTCAGATCTTCTAAGGTAGGAATGACTTAAAGGATGGAAAGAAAACATACAAAAATGGAAGGAAAGCACAAAATAGAGTTTTTGAAGAAGCATATGCTAGTCATGTATTTTCTCGATACCTCTGTAAGAGTCCTCTGACTTACAGAATAGCATTATAGCTAAGTATCCCAGGGAAGCGCTCCTAGTGGTCGTACCACCATCTATCTGGCTGCCTTCACGCAGCAGATCATTACAAAATCATTCTCATTATCATCATTCATTATCATTATCATTCTCATTATTCATCATTACTTTCACATTCTTATGCAGTACCACTTTCTTTCTCTATTCAATCATACTATACAAACTTTACATCTCTCACTTTTACAACATCTTGGCTCAAACTATTTCTCTTTATCATTCGGATTCAAACCTTATAAATTCACCAAACTTCTGAAAAGTAATCCTTTATTTCAAGCTTAAAACATAATTCTTTTCATATTGAATCAATCTCAAGATATAGCTTCTTTCTTAAATAATTTAATTTTGAAACATAGACCTTTCTTTGGTAAATCAAATTTAAAATAGAGTAATCCATTTCTTAACTAAATAAAACTTAAATAATATCATTTTCCAAATCCAAGTCTTCTAAAATAACTTCTCAAATAAAACCTCAGATTTTATAAAATTTCGGCAGCACCTCCCCTAAAACTCGGACTTAGCCACCCTTACGGGTTCCTTCTTTCTCAACAAATCACCAGCCCTTTTATCAGTAGTTATCATAACAACAAAATCTCAATAATCATTTCATCATAAATCAGTTTAACGATCGACATTCTAACATCAATTAAAATCAGAGTTTTCATAAACCATTCTTTAAAAGTAAATCAATCCAGCTTCGAAAAATCATAACTAATATTCCAAACACCATCCTTTCACATTTCCAATTATTTCTAAAGTTATTTAGTTATTAGCAAAGTTACCAATTTATTCAAAAGATCATACTTTAAGAAAATACTTTAGTAATCAACCTTCAATCCTTTAACCGTTCTCAAAATCAACTCTGGTTAACCTTAAATTAACAATAACAACCAACTCAACATAATCAACTAAAATCTGAATTTTCAACAACTCTAAAATAATCAGAAGGCAGTCACAATTAAATCATTTTCGCAACAATTCCAAACCGAGCACAAGCTTGAATCAGTTCAACACTCAGTACAATATTATCCAGTCAAATTAACATATCCAGTAACCAATAATTTCTCAAACAAGCTTGCAACAATATCCACCATCATCAATTACATTTCAATTTCACAACTAAATCAAGAAATCAGCATAACCAGGAATTCAAATAATTAGTAACTTTCAAACAATTCAATCATGGCTCACAAATCACAATTCACAGCCTCAAATCAAAATCAGTTTTAATACCACACCAATCTTACTCCCACAACCTCATTCCAAACTTAATTCCACCAACCACTTTCTCATAAGAAAACCATACATTCACAGCAACAATCCAAACTCAATTCATCAATTATTCATTCGACAGCTTTTCAATAATTAGCTCAGCATATTTCAATTTAATAAATTACACTAAATTAATCATTATTCACAACAGCATCTAATTTCAGACACAGCTCAGAATAATCACAACAACCAACCAATTTCAATTGCATTTCAAGTCATTCACGTCGATTAAGAAATTCTTAACCATTGTTAACCATTTGCACTTATCCAAATAACTTTGTAGGCATTCTAAATTAAAAACGTTAAATCCCCTACCTCATTGTCGCAACTTGCAGGAATCAATAAACAGAGCAGCTCCATCAACGGCGTCTTGTACCGCAGCGACCCAGGCAGCGGCATTAACTGAACAGCAGCTCCGATGGTGGTTCCAGTAGCCACAAAACGGTTCTCAGCGACAACAATAACTACTTGCAGCAGCAGTTTCTTCTGTCAATAGCTCCTTCCCTGGCAAGCTTCATTGGTGACAGTGGCAGCGTCCTCCTCTAAACTTGATGGTGGCAGAACAGAGCAAGAACAGCAGCAGCGACCTTGAACCCAACAAACAGCAGCAATAGTGGCATTTTCCCAAATTCCAAAAACTACAAGCAGAGGCAGAACTGGCGAGCCCTCCTCCTCCAGCGATGGCTTAATGAGATGCGGCAGCAGCAGTAGAGTGCAACAACGGCGGCAGAAATGTGACACAACTCTTCTTATTACGTTCTCTTCGATTCGAAGACCATGCTCACAACCGCGACATTGACAGTTCCCTCGACGGCGACCAGACGCGACGGGACTAGAAACCGCAAGGCAGTTCGACGGTGATGGAGGCGTGACGAAGGCACAGCGGCGTTACCTTTTGCGCACGAGCTCTCTCCTCTTCGTGGTGGTTCTCAGGCGATAGAACGGGCTTCACGGAAGGCTGAACGACGACTGGGCAATGACGAACGGCGTGGCCTCGACGACGACACTCCTTGCTGCTCCACAAACAGCGACAAGGACGGTGGCGATGGCGACGGCATCTCCCTCATCTCCGTCTCGGGCTTTCCTCAACAACGTGTGGATGATGGCGGCAGCTCCATGGAACGGTGGTGACGGGGCAGCATGGCGCGACGGCGACTGCGACGGCGGCGAGCCCTAGCCATAGCGCCGTCCCTTCCTCTCTGATTCCCTTTTCTCTTCTCTGATTCCCATCTTCCCCTGTTTCCATTCCCCTCCCCCTTTTCTTGCTGTGAGGTTTCCAAGGGTGAGGGATGGGGTCTCTAGGGTTAGGGTTTCCAATTTGAGAAATTAGGGTTTCTGATTCAATTTGGGAATTTAGGTTTAGGAATTAGGGATTTTATAAAAGAATATGGATAAACATGAATAGATATTTTTATAAAATTGGAGGGTAGAGAAATTTTAAAATCAAATGTACTCTATTAAAAATATTTAGGAACATTATTTATCATCATATTGCTAAGTTCAATCAATTATTTCTAATTTAATATATAAAATAAATATATTAATCACATTTTTATAAAATATGGTTTAGCTCAATATTAGTTATTCAAATTAAATGATATAACTTTTCATTATTTTTCTATTACTAAAACTTTAATTTCAATTTATAAGATAACTAATTATAATAAAAATTGTACATACATATTAATTAACTTAAACTTAAGGTATTCATAAATATCAATCTAATCATTTCTAATAAAATAATTTCTAGGAGTTCAAATTAATAACATAATTCATTCAAAATAGAATTTATTTAAATTAAATTATACAATTCTTCTTATTTTTCAATTATCAAAATTATAATTTCAATTATACCAAATATCTAATAAAGATTATATAAAAATTCTAATTAATTTAAACTTTAATTATCATGAAACTACATTTAATTACCTTTAGTAAAATAATTTTTCTTAAAATAAAATTATCAACAAATAAGATAAATCACAAACAACTAATTATTTTAATTTTCAAAAACTAGGGTTGTTACATTCTACCCACCTTAGAAAAATTTTCGCCCTCGAAAATTGATATAATAAAATAAGTTCAAACTGAAATCAATGAAAACAAAATATGTGAACCGAAGTATAGGCATTGTCAAGGATGAATATTCAGAAAGAGTCAAGCAAGCAATCAGATTCAAAGGCAGGCAAAGGTATACAAAAATGACAAGGTATGGTTGGGAAACAATCAAATCACATCCTAAGGAGGAAATTCAAACCAGAGAATTCCAATGAAAGCAACTAAGAAAGACATGGCATGAGTTCATGTGGCACGAATAAAGATTATACGTCAAATTGAAGCTAATTTCATAACCTCTAACGCTCCCAAACCCCGTGAATCGTATTACCTATTACTTCTATTTCGTCTATGATAACCTGTTAGTGTTGCCATGTACATAAATCATAAGTATTAAGTTGGCCAGACCTAATACCATGAGGCAAGCAACGGTAGACTAACAGCGTTAATCATCAGACAGTCATGCATATAGAACTCAAACTCTTGTTATCAGAACAAGTCACAAAGCATGACAGACACTCAGAGTATGCAATGAAGCATAGTCAGTCCATTCCCAAGGCTCTAATAGGAACGAACTACTCTGATACCATTTGTAACGACCCAACTTCCAGAACGTCATGATCGTACCGAAAGTAAGGCGTTACCAACCTACTTTCCTTTATTAACTATTTACTATTGAGCCTCTAGTTCGATATCGCGATCCAGTTTTAGTAAAAATACCAGAAAATTTTGTTTTTATTTATCAAATCATATATCAAGCATCACCAAATAATAATAATCATATAATTATTGGTAAATATTATACAAACAAATTCAAGTGTAACTTAGATACAACTCCTATCCCTCTTTATAAAATAAAATCTTAAGCAACAAAGGTGAGGGAATTCTATGAAAGCAACTCAATTAAAAAACATAACTCATAAATAAGGTTTAACAATCGCCCGTAGCTTCAAACTGAGTCTTCGAACCTGTATCACTGAAAGGGTGGAAGATTTTGGGGTGGGAACAAACCACACGTTCTCAGTAGGGAATGGGAATGCCGTAAAAGTAATGATTAACATGCAAATAATTAACATACTCAAGGAAACTATATTTTTATCAAACCTTTTTGAAAATACTATTCTTGGTTTTAATTTAACTAATTATTTACCTCTTCCAAAAATCTAAGCTCAAGACAAATTCCAAAATATAAAACTGGTCACATTAAGCATTTCTCAACCACATAGTTAATTTTCAATCACAACGTCAATTCTTAATCATCGTCATACATTCACCAACTAATAGCACTAACAAGAGATTCAATTCAGCACACAAACAAGTCACAGCAAGGCAAACAGCACAATCACAGGGAAGTACAACGAGCAAACCCAATCAAATGCAAATGCACACACAAGGATGATGCATGTCTAGCCCTAGTGCAGGTAATGAGCTCATTTGTCGGTTATATACCAGCTCCTGACGTTACCCGAAGTCCTTTGACCAGGTAAGGCTTCCCTGTTGGCAACACCCATCGCAAGAGTCCATTGACTTGCGGGGCAAACCACTGCAAGAGTCCTTTGACTTGCATGGCGGCACTAACAACCCACTGCAAGAGTCCTTTGACTTGCAGGGCAGAGCTAGTCTGCCCAACACACTCACTGTAAGAGTCCTTTGACTTACAGGAGCACACTCACATACACTCACTGTAAGAGTCCTTTGACTTACAGGAGCATATGCTAGTCATATATTTTCTCGATACCTCTATAAGAGTCCTCTGACTTACAGAATAGCATTATAGCTATGTATCCCAGGGAAGCGCTCTTAGTAGTCGTACCACCATCTATCTGGCTGCCTTCACACAGCAGATCATTACATAATCATTCTCATTATCATCATTCATTATCATTCTCATTATTCATCATTACTTTCACATTCTTATGCAATACCACTTTCTTTCTCTATTCAATCATACTATACAAACTTTACATCTCTCACTTTTACAACATCTTGGCTCAAACCATTTCTCTTTATCATTCGGATTCAAACCTTATAAATTCACCAAACTTCTGAAAAGTAATCCTTTATTTCAAGCTTAAAACATAATTCTTTTCATATTGAATCAATCTCAAGATATAGCTTCTTTCTTAAATAATTTAATTTTGAAACATAGACCTTTCTTTGGTAAATCATATTTAAAATATAGTAATTCCTTTCTTAACTAAATAAAACTTAAATAATATCATTTTCCAAATCCAAGTCTTCTAAAATAACTTCTCAAATAAAATCTCAGATTTTATAAAATTTTGGCAGCACCTCCCCTAAAACTCGGACTTAGCCACCCTTACGGGTTCCTTCTTTCTCAACAAATCACCAGCCCTTTTATCAGTAGTTATCATAACAACAAAATCTCAATAATCATTTCATCATAAATCAGTTTAACGATCGACATTCTAACATCAATTAAAATCAGAGTTTTCATAAACCATTCTTTAAAAGTAAATCAATCCAGCTTCGAAAATTCATAACTAATATTCCAAACACCATCCTTTCACATTTCCAATTATTTTTAAAGTTATTTAGTTATTAGCAAAGTTACCAATTTATTCAAAAGATCATACTTTAAGAAAATACTTTAGTAATCAACCTTTAATCCTTTAACCGTTCTCAAAATCAACTCTGGTTAACCTTAAATTAACAATAACAACCAACTCAACATAATTAACTAAAATCTGAATTTTCAACAACTCTGAAATAATCAGAAGGCAGTCACAATTAAACCATTATCGCAACAATTCCAAACCGAGCACAAGCTTGAATCAGTTCAACACTCAGTACAATATTATCCAGTCAAATTAACATATCCAGTAACCAATAATTTCTCAAACAAGCTTGCAACAATATCCACCATCATCAATTACATTTCAATTTCACAACTAAATCAAGAAATCATCATAACCAGGAATTCGAATAATTAGTCACTTTCAAACAATTCAATCATGGCTCACAAATCACAATTCACAGCCTCAAATCAAAATCAGTTTTAATACCACACCAATCTTACTCCTACAACCTCATTCCAAACTTAATTCCACCAACCACTTTCTCATAAGAAAACCATACATTCACAGCAACAATCCAAACTCAATTCATCAATTATTCATTCGACAGCTTTTTAATAATTAGCTCAGCATATTTCAATTTAATAAATTACACTAAATTAATCATTATTCACAACAGCATCTAATTTCAGACACAACTTAGAATAATCACAACAACCAACCATGTTCAAATGCATTTCAAGTCATTCACGTCGATTAAGAAATTCTTAACCATTGTTAACCATTTGCACTTATCCAAATAACTTTGTAGGCATTCTAAATTAAAAATGTTAAATCCCCTACCTCATTGTTGCAACTTGCAGGAATCAATAAACAGAGCAGCTCCATCAACGGTGTCTTGTACCGCAGCGACCCAGGCAACGGCATTAACTGAACAGCAGCTCCGATGGTGGTTCCAGCAGCCACCAAACGGTTCTCAGCGACAACAATAACTACTTGCAGCAGCAGTTTCTTCTGTCAATAGCTCCTTCCCTAGCAAGCTTCATTGGTGACAGTGGCAGCGTCCTCCTCCAAACTTGATTGTGGCAGAACAGAGCAAGAACAGCAGCAGCGATCTTGAACCCAACAAACAGCAACAATAGTGGCGTTTTCCCAAATTCCAAAAACTAGAAGCAGAGGCAGAACTGGCGAGCCCTCCTCCTCCAGCGACGGCTTAATGAGACGCGGCAGCAGCAGCAGAGTGTAACAACGGCAGCAGAAATGTGACACAACTCTTCTCATTGTGTTCTCTTCTCTTCGAAGACCATGCTCACAGCCGCGACATTGACAGTTCCCTCGACGGCGACCAGACGCGACGGGAGTAGAAACCGCAAGGCAGTTCGACGGTGATGGAGGCGTGACGAAGGCACATCGGCGTTACCTTTCGCGCACGAGCTCTCTTCTCTTCGTGGTGGTTCTCAGGCGACAGAACGGGCTTCACGGAAGGCAGAACGGCGACTGGGCAGTGACGAACGGCGTGGCCTCGACGACGACAACAGCGACAAGGACGGCGGCGGTGGCGACGGCCTCTCCCTCATCTCCGTCTCGGGCTTCCCTCAACAACGCGTGGATGACGACGGCAGCTCCATGGAACGATGGTGACGGCGGCGAGCCCTAGCCGTAGCGCCGTCCCTTCCTCTCTGATTCCCTTTTCTCTTCTCTGATTCCCATCTTCCCCTTTATAAAAGAATATGGATAAACATGAATCGATATTTTGATAAAATTGGAGGGTAGAAAAATTTTAAAATCAAATGTACTCTATTAAAAATATTTAGGAACATTATTTATCATCATATTACTAAGTTCAATCAATTATTTCTAATTTAATATATAAAATAAATATATTAATCACTTTTTTATAAAATATGGTTTAGCTCAATATTAGTTATTCAAATTAAATGATATAACTTTTCATTATTTTTCTATTACCAAAACTTTAATTTCAATTTATAAGATAACTAATTATAATAAAAATTGTACATACATATTAATTAACTTAAACTTAAGGTATTTATAAATATCAATCTAATCATTTCTAATAAAACAATTTCTAGGAGTTCAAATTAATAACATAATTCATTGAAAATAGAATTTATTTAAATTAAATTATACAATTCTTCTTATTTTTCAATTATCAAAATTATAATTTCAATTATACCAAATATCTAATAAAGATTATATAAAAATTCTAATTAATTTAAACTTCAATTATCATAAAACTACATTTAATTACCTTTAGTAAAATAATTTTTCTTAAAATAAAATTATCAACAAATAAGATAAATCACAAACAACTAATTATTTTAATTTTCAAAAACTAGGGTTGTTACAGCGCACGCACGCATGGCGCGCATGCGCGGGAAGCTGCACGTGACCTCATTAAAGGAAATCGTGCCTGGTGATTTCTGAGGCTCATCAGGCCCAATCTCAAGCTGTTTCTGCATGGAAAAGACCCAAGAATGCTAGGGGAAAAGGGGGGATCAATCATTTTACACTAAGACACAATTTTAGCTAGTTTTTGGTTCTTTGTTCTTCTAGAGAGAGAAATGTAACAACCCCAATTTCCGAGTACGCGAGTTCTTTTCTACAGGCACGGATTTCTCCGGAAGATCAGTAGAGGGAACACCTCTGATGTATCATCAAGCATCTCAATCCTCATTTTCATTATGTCATCTTTAAGCCAAAACCTCTTTTGAGGCAAGCTCGACAACGCAGTCACGAAGAGCCTAGTTTTTGAACCGTATCGGTTAGGAGTTTTGATTCTGTTTTTTGTAAATAGTCTCAGTTTGACGAACCGGACTTGATTCATGAGATAAGAGAGATAATAGGATAATATTATCATTATATTAGTATTAGAAGCTTTTTGAATGATATTATAAGGTTACCTGGTCAGTTTTAGTTAAAAACAGAAAATCGGTTTAACCAGGTTCACAGTTTACTGGTGCAGCTTAGCACCAGCACTCTCTGATGACTTTAGCAATGCTAAGGCCTCATTAGACATGTCTTATTCTCATAATAAATATGTTACTAGTGTCATTTATGCTAGTATCTCAGAAAATAATTTTTAGAGATGTTTTTACAAGTGTTCCGATACATCAAGTTTCAGTAGTTATACAACTGAGATATTTTAATATTATTTTAATCCACCTCCAAGTCAACCAATCACAACTCACCCTACACCCCCAAAACCCCCAAGGCTGGCTCATTTTCACTTTGTGACCGAAAATAGGTAGAGAGAAAAAGAGAGAAAAGTTCTTAGTTTCAAATCTTCAAAGCTTGTTTCTGCTGAACTAAAACTCAAATCAAAATTCCAGTCCGACCAAAATGATCCTCTCTTATTTCTTTACATGATCTTATGACTTATCAAGGCTGGAATCAAGGTGAGTTGGCTGCACCATCTCTCTTTTGATTCGTTTTCAAGGAAACATGCTTAAATATGTGTTTTCTTAATGTGATTTAGGAGGAAAAAGTGCTTAAGGACCACCTGAAAGTTTAACCGAATTAGGAGCAGCAAAACCAGGTAGGGTGTCACGAAATTAATCTTGATTATTTGTGTTTGAGTTGTGTGAATGTTGTATTATTTGGCTGTGCTAAAAATTGGTTGCATATATGATTGATTCTTGGTGAAAATTTGGTGAAATTTTGATGAAATTTGATGAAATTCAAGCTTTAAAGTTCATGTTCTTGGGCAGCTGGAAAAACGAAACCCTAAGCTTAAATTGAGGTTCAATTTGTGTTGAAATCATGTAGAAAAGATGGGGTTTTAGTGGCTGCTAATTTATTATGAATTATAGTAAAAATCGGTTGCTGAAAAGACTGAAAAACGAGTAAAAACAGAGAAAGAATCTGAAGAATTTATGAAGAACATGAAGAACACTTTGAGTTTGGTGAAGAACAATGAAGAACACCTTTTAGATCTTAGAAAGGGCAAGGAAGTAATTATTTTGGTGTTTGAGGGGTTATTTGGTAATTTTTGAAAGTTAGGGTGGTAAAAGTAGAAATATTAAAAGTTACGGGTGGTAAAAACTGAATTTTAAAGGTTAAAAGTTAAAGTGGGGTAATTTTCGAAAATTTAATGATAAAATAATAAATAATAATAAAATATTAAATAATAATATTTAATTAAAAATAATATTTTAATAAAAATAATAAAATAATGCGGAAAAGGCAGTTTTCTGTAAAAGCTTTAGAAAGACAACTTTAAGCGCATAATCTCATAATTACCTTCATAAAACACTTATGGAGTGGTTAAAACATATTAGTGAGGCAAAGATAAATAAAAGATAAAAAGTTGAAGAAAAGATAAAAATCGAAAGAAAAGTCTGTAAAGTTTTAACGACAGAAAAACAGACAGAGACTAGTGAACGAACTAGGGCAACTTAGTTAGTACTTGAGTCGCGACTAGGGTTAGGTATTATATGAAAGGTTAAATTGTTTCAGTATAGACTTAATGAACCTATACTTGGGACATGCTAACTATTCATACCGAAATTTACATAAGCTTTAAATACATACGTTAAACAGAAAAATCAGAGCAGAGTAGAGAGATACAGAGAACAGAGTAATCAGAGCAGAGTAAAGAGACAATGAGAAAAGAGTAATATAACAAAAAGAATAGAGGAGAAGAGTATAAGAATAAAGAGTTAAGCCTTGTGGCATGATGTTCTGTTGTATGTTCAGCTGCTGCTTTTCCATTGGCCCTAGAGGTCCTGTAGGCCCAAGTTCACCTACAGTGAGTTGTTATTCCTGTAGGCCGAAGTTCACCTGCAGTGAATATCAATTGTGTATCTCAGGGTATTGCTCCTGTAGGCCGAAGTTCACCTACAGAGAGTTGTCATTTCTGTAAGCCGAAGTTCACTTACAGAGGTGTCATTTCTATAGGCCGAAGTTCACCTATAGAAAGTTGTTGTGTTGTGTTTATATTATTCCTGTAAGCCGAAGTTCACTTACAGGGGCGCCATTTCTGTAAGCCGAAGTTCACTTACAGAGGTGCCATTTCTGTAGGCCGAAGTTCACCTACAAAAAGTTGTTCTGTTGTGTTTAGACTATTCTTGTAAGCCGAAGTTCACTTATAGGAGTGCTGTTTCTGTAGGCTGAAGTTCACCTACAGAAATAAAGCCATATCTAGGACTAGTTCCTGGGTAATGTCGGGTTGCAGGGTGTAAACCGACACGTGAGCTCATGGCCTGCATAGGACAGACATGCATCATACTTGGTTGCGCATTTCCTCTGCTATGATTGTTGTTTGAATGTATGCTTTCTTTGTTTTCATTCTATTCTCTGTGTCTGTGTTTTGTTTTCTTGTATTCTTTTGTTTGTGTTTTACTTTCTATTTTCTCTATTTATCTGTTTCTTCTGTCTACTACTTCTCGGTATTCTGCTATTTATCTGCTAAACAACACGGAATTAATGAACTTAACTAATAACCCCGGCCCTACTAAGAACTCCCCAGTTCTTACCCCTTCTCTCTCCCTTCCCCCTTTAGATGGAAGTTTGGGTACACTTCCGTAGTTCGCTGATGACCGTTCACAAAGAGGATTCCGCTCTAGGTAGTCTTCTGAGTCTAGGGTGAATCCCGTTCTCTGTTCATATGTATATACGGTGAGACCAGCCAACGTCTGCACCCCGTTTGTACGCGAACTTTAACCTAAATCCTATGTACGAGATTCTTGTTATGTGGCTACTTGATGAGGTACTGGAGTGATGTCATATGGCAATATCTGATCGTGCAGAGTAGTAGAAGATGATGTTCCACCTTTTGATGACGTTCCACCTGACTTGAGTTTTGAAGACTTAGAACATACTTTCCCTCGCTTTAGTAGTTTAGAGGGACTAGGTGAGTATAGAGTCTAGGTTAGCCTGGGTGCCAGCTTAGGGACTTCTTGAACAGGTCAGGACCTGGGATGTTGTATGTATATATATGTATATAGATATTATTTAGCTATATCTTGGGGTGTTCTAACTAAAAGGCTATACTCTAATAAAGGCTGGATCACGAAATGATATCAATTGCTTGTGATATATTTATGTATGGTTGTTTATAAATGTTTTATCTGTTACTATTTGTGGATTGATTATAAATGATTCTGTTTTTAATCCAAACGTTTTTTTTTTTAAAAAAAAAGTACATCGTGAATTAACTACGTTTTTAACAACGAATCAGGCTCATATGATAAATAATAGATAATAATTAGGAAGACAAGTTGGTAGCGCTCAGTTTCTAGTATGATCATGACGTACCAGAAATTGGGTCGTTACAAGAAACCCTTGTTCCTCTCTAGATCTAGTTTTAATTTGATCTTCCCTTGTTGAATTGTGAATTGGATCTTGTTAATTACTAGTTTTAATTGTTCAATTTGAATTCCTTAGTATAATTTTACTTAGATCTTGTGGTAGTTTTATGAATTCTTGTCAATTGTCATTTTATACCCATTTCATGAATGTTGTGAATCTTGACTTGTTGATGTTACATTGATGATTTCTATGTTTAATTGTGTTGTTTGGGTGATTGTATATTGATAATTGCTAGTGGGTACTTGTTTATTTCAATTTAATTGCTATTTTGAACATGTCTTTTGTTAATGCTTACCATGTATTTGATGAAATGTTTAATTTGATTATGGAGTAGTTCTCTTTACTCTTGGCCTAGGCTAAGGGAATTGCGTAAACTTGAGTCATTGGGTCTAATGGATTTGATGATTTGGGAGCCCTTAGTGGTCAATTTGAAAGCCATTGACACTAACCTTCTATTAAGTTAATTAATAGTGAGGTTAGAACTTAATGATGACCAAACCATTTGACGTACTTCAAGTATAGAAGTAGACTTAATGAGTTTGGTTCCTCATAATTGTCAAGATATGGTTATTAGACAAGGATGGTGACCCCAATTCCCATGCCTAGCCAAGAGTTGCTATTATTATTCATATTTGGAAACCAAAATTCTTAATTACTTGTCTTACTTATAGTTACTTGTTTGGTTTAGAATAGAATTATGTGGGATGTTACTTGTTCATTGGAATTGCTCATGTTTTGCTTAGTTAATTGAATTAGTTTCTTGCAATTTAAGATTACTTGCTTGTTAAGATTCCCATTTATTTTCTTGCTCATAACTTACAACCCTGGATTTCTAACCAATGTTGAAGCCCATGTTTGCCCATTCCTTGTGAGACGACCTGAGGTTTGAATACTTCGGTTATTTCTATTGGGGTTGAACTTGTGACAACCAAATCCCTCTTCTAAATTTGATACCGAGGATTGTTGTTGGTAGAGCTATACTTGCAACGCAATTTTATTGAGGAAAATCTTTACCAATACACCCTTGGAGTCGCATCACGCGTGCGCGTCATTCATGCGCACGCGGGGATGGCCATTTGTGGAAAGGACGCACACGCGTCAAGGACGCGTACGCGTGATCAAGTTTGTGCCTCTAGCACAGTTCCAGCCCCAAGCCATCATAACTCTCTGCCCAAACACTCATTGACACTGATTTTCAGGGTCATGCGTACGCGTCAGGGACACGCACACGTGGGTGGCTAAAAGCGCAAATGACGCGCACGCGTGAGGTATGCGTGTGCGTGGGCTTGTTTGTGCGTAAAATATAGTTCCAGCGCCACTCCTGCTCAACTCTCTGTTCACATCTTTGGTGTTGCGTACTCACACATGACGCGTACACGTCAGCGACGCTTACGCGTCGAACACCTTTTTTTTATGCAGAATGCAAATGATTTATGCAGAATTTATAAAAGGACACTGATAAAAATTAAGATAAAACTAAGAATAAAAATGAAAGATCGTACCATGGTGGGTTGTCTCCCACCTAGCACTTTTCTTTAACGTCCTTAAGTTGGACGGTCCACTAGCTCAGCCTTCTGCTGTTGGTGGATCCTCCAAGGGGAAGATCTCCAGCTCCTTGTTGTGCTTCATCTTCTGATGCACGGAAACTTGTCTCTCAACAAATACCCCTTCGGCAAGTATACCGAATTGTCGTCAAATAATAACTCACAATAGAGTGAGGTCGAATCCCACAGAGATTAACAGATTAAGCAATCAATGGTTAATTGATTATTCTAGTTAGACAAATCATTAAGGAGTGATAAGCAACAAGGAAATGTAAATTGCATGAATGTAAAGGAAAATCTATGAAGTGCAGAAAAGTAAAATAGAAAGAAAAGTAAATACAAGAACTAAAAATAAAATGAACATTGGGATCAAGAGATATTGCAATCCTCCGGATCAAGTTTATTCTCATATCTTCCTCAATCAATGCATTCATTGATCTCCTTAGCAATCTTAAGTGATTGGATCCCAATTCCTTGGCAACCCAATCTCTCTAAGCTTGAACAGTTTCCTAATTCCTTGATTTAATTGCTCATGGAAAGAGATGAAGTTTGGTCACTAATTATACCACATGTATTTCCAAATCAAAGTGTTGGTAGGATTATATGTCACTATATCCATCCAAACCCCAATTTGGTCCAACATGAGAAAGCATTTCTAGCATGATCTTCTCATCCCTTTTCCAAAGCTCAGAGGAGATCCAAGTATGAATAGCTTCTTTTCCAAGACAACTACCCAATTGGATGAAGATCGAAAGCTTTCTAGTAAAATCAAGAGAAAAGAAAGAGGAAGATGAATGATAAAAACAAATTAATCCATTGAATTGTAACAGAGCTCTCTAACCTAATTGAAAAAGTTAGTTGTTCATTGCTCTACCAAAATAGAAAAGAAAGAAAGTGCAGAAAAATAAAGATGAAGATTAAAACTGAAATCGAGACTTCAACAGTCATAATGGAAAATTACAAACTATAAAATGAACTACTACTAAGGAGAGAAAGAAAAGTGTGTGAGGGGAGGGAGTCCGAAGACCCCAATACAGAATTCCCCCTCCAATCCCGAATTCTCGAATTGAATGTTAAAACTAAGGCCTTTATATAAGCTCTCCTAAATTAAAAATGAAATGAAACTAAAAGTGAATTACAATTAAATGAAAATTCCTATTCTAGATGCTTCTTATGACCTTGATTGGTTGACACTTGTGGGCTTGCTTCCCTGTAGTTGGGTGGTCCTTGAAAGAGAAGTGAATCAAGTTGAGGTCCAGGTGCTAATCGTTAGTGCTACCATTAGCCACACTAACACTACAAGTGTGGCGTTAGTGCTGAAGTTAGTGTGGCTAACATCACACTTGCTACCCAGTTGGTGTTTTTGGGGCTTAAAAGATGCCTCTGATTTGTGCTTTAATTTTATGCCCACTATAAATTATTATATATCGTTGGAAATCTTTGAATGTCAGCTTTCTAACGCAACTAGAATCACCTCAATTGGACCTCTGTAACTCAAGTTATGCTCCATTGAAGTGGACAAGGTCGCTGGCACAGTCGCTGGCGTTATTGGAAAAAGTGAGTGCCAATAATGTCCGCGTTCTGGGGATTAATATTGCCAGGTTCTGGAGCTCAAAATTAATGTGCACCCCATACTATTATATATTATTGGAATGTCCTGGATGTCTACTTTCCAACGCTTTTAGAAGCGCATCATTTGGAGCTCTATAGCTTGAGTTACACTTCTTGGAAGGTGAAGAGGTCAGCTGGCCTTACTACAGGTTGATACCATGTTCATCTTTGCACTTTTGGGGCAGGTTTTCTCCCTCAAATTTAGTTTCCACCATGTAGTACCATATATTCTTGGAAAGCTCTGGAATCCTACTTTTCAATGCCACTGGATTCACCTCATTTGGAGTTTTGTGGCTCAAGTTATTCTTGTTTGAAGAAGGCATGGTCAGGCTGTCGGGTGAGATTTTGCCCACGTTAGTGGCACTAACGTGGCCTTCTTTGCTTTGCAAACGTTAGTGGCGTTCACTTTTTCTACTAACTTTCATAGCTGCCTCCTTTGTTCCACGTTAATGCCCACATTAGTGGCACTAACGTGGGTGTTCTTGGCTTAGCAAACATTAGTGGCGTTCACTTTTTCCACTAACGTTGGAGTTTCCCTTTCCTTCTACGTTAGTTCCCACGTTAATGTAACTAACGTGGAAACTAACGTGGGTCTTCTTGCCCTTCGCTAACGTTAGTGGTGTTTACTTTTACTACTAATGTTCCATGCTCTCCTTCTTCAAATTTAATGCCATTAACTTTCTCACTAACGTTGGGGCTTCTCTTTTCTTCCACGTTAATGGCCACATTAGTGGTACTAACGTAGCCACTAACGTGGCTCTTCTCTGCTTCTTGTTACCTGAAATCAATCAAACAAAGTGCATCAAAGTCTTGCTCTTAATCATGGGATCATGCATCATCCATTTTATCATTCAATTCATGCATAATTCTTATGAAATCATTCAAAATTCACAATGTTTGCTTGAATCATGGTATGATTGCATTTTCAACCAAATACTTTCTTATTTCCTAAGAAAATGCATGAAACCAACCTAAATCATACAAAAAATGGCTAGTAAAACTAGCCAAGATGCCCTGGCATCACAACACCAAACTTAAATCTTGCTTGTCCCCAAGCAAGAAAAGAACTATGCACAAAGAATTCTCTTAATTGGAATGTATTGAAGAATTGCTTATGATGCCTTAGTAGGTGAAGTGAATAAGTGACAGTGGGGTTAACTCTAATTTGTATGCTTATGCAAGGATTCTAGTGCTCATTAGTCCTTACATTTTGGAAGTCTTAGATCTTAGGACTCTCATTCAAATGATATTATGGAATCCTCTTTATAGATTGTCACCTTTGAAGCAGCACTTATTTCCTAGCATTTTTCTTTTCTTTTTGTATCTTGGCCTCGACTCTAGGTATCATGTCTCAAAGCGGCTTTTTAAGATAAGCTTTCAATCAATACTCCCAAACCAATTGGTCTAAGGTATTAGGTGTTGAAGCACCCCTTAGGATATACTTGCTCAAGCCTCTCTCTTTGACACAAATCCACCACAAGCATTTAACTAGGACAATAACTCTTTGAGTTCTTGTTTCTTTCTTTTTCTTCCTAGTAATTGATGCTCAGAGTCTTGGGCTTGTTCTTTGTTTTTCTTTTTCTTTTGTTTTCTTTTGTTGCTGCTTCTTGGATCAATAGATGTTTGAGAAATTCCATAATACTTCTCTAAATTTCAATTCCTGTCTATGAGCTCCCATGCAAGTTTTCACAAACATGCAACCTTAATACACAATCATACAATCAGAACCTCTACTCCTCTTAATCTTTTGCTTGCCCCAAGATTTATAAAATTATTCAACATTTTCCTTTCAGAAAAATAATTTGCATTTTAAGTGTAATGGGTGCAAGTAAAATTCAAGACGATAATCATGATATCAGAGCAACATGTTACAAATCAAATATCAACTATGCTTATTTCACAAGGAGTAATCACACATGCATATATAGAAAATAGAAGACAATCATGCAATTAAAGTGCTGGAAATAAGTAAGAGAAAAAAGGAACTTTATCACCTTGTAGTTCATCTTCATTGTTGTTGTCCTTTTCCTCCTATTCTTCCCCTTCCCATACCAAACTTAGAATGATTGCTTATCCTCAAGCAACAAGTAAAACAGTGGTGATGGGATTTATGATGGATCATGAATGTCTTAGAATAAAGTGTGAGTATGCATGTGTTTCAGCAAGCAAGATTAAGGATCACAATAAAGGCACAAGAACTAAAAACAAAAACATTGTGATGGCATTAATAAGTGGTGTTGGCATGGTACTTTGCATGAAAGTTAAGTGGCAACACCAAACTTAGTGTGACACTGTCATTTTAGAATGATGCAAATACCTAGTGATGATTGAAAATCACTTTGTTGCATGGCAACACCAAACTTAGAATGCAATCATATGTCAAATTATTGAAAGTAAACTAAGCAAGGAAACAAAATGTTACCTACGGTCGGGTTGCCTCCCAACAAGCGCTCTTTTAGTGTCATTAGCTTGACATGTTGTTCATGAATTTCTTCCTCTTCTTCCAGTTTGTTAAGAGGAATGACCTCAAGAGGAAAGAGGAGCCAGTTCATGTCCCTTGTTTTGAGTGGCTCTCCCCAGCAAGCCTTCTTTTGTTGTTAGTGATAAACCACTATTTTATGGTTTATCTTGTACTTAATTGAGTGGTTTTTATCAACTCTTTACCCACTTATTCATACTATTCGCATGTTTTACGTTTTCCTTCCTAATTTTGTGCTATGATTGAAAACATGCTTCTTTGGCCTTTAAATTACTAACTTTAATCCTCTCTTATTACCATTCGATGCCTTGATATGTGTGTTAAGTGATTTCAGAGATTACAGGGCAGGAATGGCTCAGAGGATGGAACAAAACTATGCAAAAGTGGAAGGAATACAAGAAGTTGAAGGAACTTCAAAGCTGTCACCCTGACCCTCTCGCACTAAAACTGTCATAACTTCAGCTACAGAGGTCCAAACGATGCAGTTTTAGTTTTGTTGGAAAGCTAACGTCCGGGGCTTCGATTTGATATATAATATGCCATAGTTGCCCTGACGCTAGGCGACGCGAACGCACGTGATGAGCGGATAATTTATACGCTTTTTGGCATTGTTTTTAGTATGTTTTTAGTAGGATCTAGTTACTTTTAGGGATGTTTTTATTAGTTTTTATGTTAAATTCACATTTCTGGACTTTACTATGAGTTTGTGTATTTTTCTGTGATTTCAGGTATTTTCTGGCTGAAATTGAGGGACTTGAGCAAAAATCAGATTCAAAGGTTGAAGAAGGACTGCTGATGTTGTTGGATCCTGACCTTCCTGCACTCAAAGTGGATTTTCTGGAGCTACAGAACTCAAAATGGTGCGCTTCTAATCGCGTTGGAAAGTAGACATCCAGGACTTTCCAGCAATATATAATAGTTCATACTTTGCCTGAGTTTAGACGACGCAAAAGGGTGTTGAACGCCAGTTCTATGCTGCAGTCTGGAGTTAAACGCCAGAAACACGTCACGAACCAGAGTTGAACGCCAAAAACATGTTACAACTTGGCGTTCAACTCCAGAAGAAGCCTCTGCACGTGTAAACTTCAAGCTCAGCCCAAGCACACACCAAGTGGGCCCTGGAAGTGGATTTATGCATCAATTACTTACTTCTGTAAACCCTAATAGCTAGTTTAGTATAAATAGGACTTTTTGCTATTGTATTTACATCTTCGGATCATCTTGGGACGTTTAGTTCTCAGATCATGGGGGCTGGCCATTCGGCCATGCCTGGACCTTCATCACTTATGTATTTTCAACGGTAGAGTTTCTGCACTCCATAGATTAAGGTGTGGAGCTCTGCTGTTCCTCATGATTTAATGCAAAGTACTACTGTTTTTCTATTCAATTCAACTTATTCCGCTTCTAAGATATCCATTCGTTCCCAAGAACATGATGAATGTGATGATTATGTGACACTCATCATCATTCTCACTCATGAATGCGTGCCTGACAAACACTTCCGTTCTACATGTAAACAAGCTAGAATGAATATCTCTTAGATATCTAATACAGGGGACCGAGTCCGAGTTATTAGTATCTTCGTGGTATAAGTTAGAACCCATGGATGGTCATTCCTGAGATCCGGAAAGTCTAAACCTTGTCTGTGGTATTCCAAGTAGGATCTGGGAAGGGATGGCTGTGACGAACTTCAAACTCGCGAGTGCTAGGCATAGTGACAGACGCAAAAGGAGGGTGAATCCTATTCCAGCATGATCAAGAACCTCCAAATGATTAGCCATGCCGTGACAGAGCATTTGGACCATTTTCACAATAGAGGATGGGATGTAGCCATTGACAACGGTGATGCCCTTACAGAAAGCTTGCCATGGAAAGGAGTAAGACTGATTGGATGAAGACAGCAGGAAAGCAGAGGTTCAGAGGAACGAAAGCATCTCTATACGCTTATCTGAAATTCTAACCAATGAATTACATAAGTATTTCTATCTTTATTTTCTATTTATTTATTATTATTATTTGAAAACTCCATAACCATTTGATATCCGCGTGACTGAGATTTACAAGGTGACCATAGCTTGCTTCAGCCGACAATCTCCGTGGGATCGACCCTTACTCACGTAAGGTTTTATTACTTGGACGACCCAATGCACTTGCTGGTTAGTTGTGCGAAGTTGTGAAGTTATGTTTGGACCATGGTATTGTGTACCAGTTTGTTGGCGCCATTGTCAGGCAGAGAATGAACAACAAATTTTACAACCTCAGAGTAACAATTTCGCATACCAAGTTTTTGGCGCCGTTGCCGGGGATTGTTCGAGTTTGGACAACTGACGGTTCATCTTGTTGCTCAGATTAGGTAATTTTCTTTTTGTTTTATTTTCAAAAATTTTTCAAAAATCTTTCAAAAATTTCTCATCTGTTTTCGAAAAAAAATATAAATCTTTTCAAAAATATATTTTTCTTCAGAATTTTTAAGAATGAATTCTAGTGTTTCATGAAGCATGTAGAAGCCTGGTTGGCTGTAAAGCCATGTCTAATTCTTTTAGACTGAGGTTTCCACTTATAAGTATATGAAGTTGGATGAAGTTTCAGCTGTTGTATGCCTGATTTGTATCTTCTAAAGCTTGGCTGGCTATTAAGCCATGTCTAACCCTCAGATTGGAGCTTTAGATTAAGAGTGCAAGATTCCTAGAATTCATATTAAAAAATTTTGGAATCCTTATTTTTCTTTTTCACATTAATTTTCGAAAAATCCAAAAAAAATTCATAAAATCATAAAATCAAAAATATTTTGTGTTTCTTGTTTGAGTCTTGAGTCAATTTTTAAGTTTGGTATCAATTGCATTTTTTCTAAAATTTTTTTATGCATTTTTCGAAAATTCATGCATTCATAGTGTTCTTCATGATCTTCAAGTTGTTCTTGGCCAGTCTTCTTGTTTGATCTCATATTTTCTTGTTTTGTGTCTTTTCTTGTTTTTCATATGCATTCTTGCATTCATAGTGTCTATACATGAAAAATTTCTAAGTTTGGTGTCTTGCATGTTTTCTTTTCTTGAAAATTTTTCAAAAATAAGTCTTGATGTTCATCTTTACATTCAAAGTGTTCTTGGTGTTCATCTTGACATTCATAGTGTTCTTGCATTAATCACATGTTTTGATCCAAAATTTTCATGCATTGAGTCAATTTTGTGTTTTTCTCTTTCATCATTAAAAATTAAAAAATATCTTTCCCTTTTTCACTCATAAATTTTTGACAATTTGAGTTGACTTTTTCAAAACTTTTTAAAATTTAGTTGTTTCTTATGAGTCAAATCAAATTTTCAATTTAAAAATCTTATCTTTTCAAAATCTTTTTCAAAAATCAAATCTTTTTCATTTTTCTTATTTATTTTCAAAAATTTTAAAAAATCTTTTTCAAAAATCTTTTTCTTAATTTTATATCAAATTTTCGAAAATATTATCAACAATTAATGTTTTGATTCAAAAATTTCAAGTTTGTTACTTGCTTGTCAAGAAAGATTCAAACTTTAAGTTCTAGAATCATATCTTGTGATTACTTGTGAGTCAAGTCATTAATTTTGATTTTAAAATTCGAATCTTTTTCAAAACTAATTTTAATCATATCTTTCTATCATATCTTCCTTAAATCATATCTTTTTCAAAAAAAAATATTTTGATTTTAAAATATCTTTTCTAACTTCTTATCTTCTTATCTTTTAAAAAATTTGATTTTCAAAATTTGTTTCAACTAACTAATTAACTTTTTGTTTGTTTCTTATCTCTTTCAAAACTACCTAACTAACTATCCTTCTCTAATTTTTGAAAATACCTCCCTCTTTTTCAAAAATTCTTTTTAATTAATTAATTGTTTAAATTTTAATTTTAATTTTAATTCTCCTTTAATTTTCGAAAATCACTCTTTTTCAAAAAAATTATTTTCAAAAACTTCTCTCTTTCATCTTCTTCTATTTATTTATTCATCTACTAACACTTCTCTTCACCCAAAATTCGAACCCCTTCTTCTCATCTGAGTTCGAATTCTTCTCTTCTACATTCTTATTCTTCTTTTCTTCTACTCACAACAAGGGAACCTCTATACTGTGGTAAAAAGGATCCCTATTATTATTTTTCTGTGCCCTTCTCTTTCATATGAGCAGGAGCAAGGACAAGAACATTCTTGTTAAAGCAGATCCTGAACCTGAAAGGACTCTGAAAAGGAAACTAAGATAAGCTAAAATACAACAATCCAGAGACAACCTTACAGGAATTTTCGAACAGGAAGAGGAGATGGCAGCCAAAAATAATAATAATACAAGGAGGATGCTTGGTGACTTCACTGCACCTAATTCCAATTTACATGGAAGAAGCATCTCCATCCCTGCCATTGGAGCAAACAACTTTGAGCTTAAACCTCAATTAGTTTCTCTGATGCAACAAAACTGCAAGTTTCATGGACTTCCATCTGAAGATCCTTTTCAGTTCTTAACTGAATTCTTGCAGATATGTGATACTGTTAAGACTAACGGAGTAGATCCTGAAGTCTACAGGCTCATGCTTTTCCCTTTTGCTGTGAGAGACAGAGCTAGAATATGGTTGGACTCTCAACCTAAGGATAGCCTAAACTCTTGGGATAAGCTGGTCAAGGCTTTCTTAGCCAAGTTCTTTCCTCCTCAAAAGCTGAGTAAGCTTAGAGTGGATGTTCAAACCTTCAGACAGAAAGAAGGTTAATCCCTCTATGAAGCTTGGGAGAGATACAAGGAACTGACCAAAAAGTGTCCTTTTGACATGCTTTCAGAATGGACCATCCTGGATATATTCTATGATGGTCTGTCTGAATTAGCTAAGATGTCATTGGATACTTCTGTAGGTGGATCCATTCACCTAAAGAAAATGCCTCCAGAAGCTCAAGAACTCATTGACATGGTTGCTAATAACCAGTTCATGTACACTTCTGAAAAGAATTCTGTGAGTAATGGGACGCCTCAGAAGAAAGGAGTTCTTGAAATTGATACTCTGAATGCCATATTGGCTCAGAATAAAATATTGACTCAGTAAGTTAATATGATTTCTCAGAGTCTGAATGGAACGCAAGCTGCACCCAACAGTACTCAAGAGGCATCTTCTGAAGAAGAGGCTTATGATCCTGAGAACCCTGCAATAGCAGAGGTAAATTATATGGGTGAACCCTATGGAAACACTTATAATCCCTCATGGAGAAATCACCCAAATCTCTCATGGAAGGATCAACAAAAGCCTCAACAAGGCTTTAATAATGGTGGAAGAAACAGGTTTAACAATAGTAAACCTTTTCCATCATCCACTCAGCAACAGACAGAGAATTTTGAGCAGAATCTATCTAGCTTAGCAAATTTAGTCTCTGATCTATCTAAGGCCACTCTAATTTTCATGAATGAAACAAGGTCTTCCATTAGAAATTTGGAGGCACAAGTAGGCCAGCTTAGTAAGAAGATCACTGATACCCCTCCTAGTACCCTCCCAAGCAATACAGAAGAAAATCCAAAAGGAGAGTGCAAGGCCATTGATATAACCATCATGGCCGAATCCAAGGAGGAAGTGGAGGACATGAATCCCAAGGAGGAAGACCTCCTGGGACGTCTAGTGATCAACAAGGAGTTTCCCTTTGAGGAACCAAAGGACTCTGAGGCTCATCTAGAGACCATAGAGATTCCATTGAACCTCCTTATGCGCTTCATGAGCTCTGAAGAGTATCCTTCTTCTGAAGAGAATGAAGATGTTACTGAAGAGCAAGTTGCCAAGTTCTTTGGTTTAATCATGAAGCTGAATGCCAATTTATTTGGTAATGAGACTTGGGGAGATGAACCTCCCCTGTTCACCAATGAACTAAATGCATTGGATCAACTGAGATTGCCTCAGAAGAAACAGGATCCTGGAAAGTTCCTAATACCTTGTACCATAGGTACCATGACTTTTGAAAAGGCTCTATGTGACCTTGGGTCAGGAATAAACCTCATGCCACTCTCTGTAATGGAGAAACTGGGAATCTTTGAGGTTTAAGCTACTAAAATCTCATTAGAGATGGCAGACAACTCAAGAAAACAAGCTTATGGACAAGTAGAGGACGTGTTAGTAAAGGTTGAAGGCCTTTACATCCCTGCTGATTTCATAATCCTAGATACTGGGAAGGATGAGGATGAATCCATCATCCTTGGAAGACCCTTCCTAGCCATAGCAAGAGCTGTGATTGATGTTGACAGAGGTGAACTAGTCCTTCAATTGAATGAGGACTCCCTTGTGTTTAAAACTCAAGGTCATCCTTCTGTAAGCATGGAAAAAAGGCACAGTAAGCTTCTCTCAAAACAGAGTCAACCAGAGCCCCCACAGTCAAACTCTAAGTTTGGTGTTGGGAGGCCACAACCAAACTCTAAGTTTGGTGTTGAACTCCCATATCCAAACTCTAAGTTTGGTGTTGGGGAGTGACGTTAAGATTTTTTTACCAGTAAAGAGATTCATAGAAACAGTTGCGTTGTAGATATAGTCTCTAAACTGACAAAAATCCCAACGTACAAACGTTTTGGGTGTCACAAGTACTGTAAAACAGACTTTTGGCAAGGTAAGAGAAATTGGAGGTCCAACGCAGTTATCTCTCTCAACTATAATGAAAGTTGAATCTAAACTCCACTTGATCAACCTGTACTAGGGCAACGGAAAGTCAAGGGACTAATTAAATTGACCTTTGAATCCTATTTATTTCCTAAGAAAAGGTTGGGATTACTTAAGTTCAGCTCAATTAGCAAGATAACGATTATCAATTTTGTTGAATTTAATAACTGTTGAGTTACTGAATTCTTAACCAGGACCAAAAGGGGAAAAAGTAAAATTGCTGGAATAATAAAAATATCCTTAGATAGGAAGCAATGGTAACTTAAATCAAAGAGAACAATCATAAACTGAAAATACCTCAAATATTATTAATTCAGATAACAATCTATAACATGGATGAAATTCATAAATTCACTGATCAATTCAAGTGCTGGAATAAATAAAAGTAAAAGGAAGCTAAAACAAAGGAACGTAAAACCTGGATTGAGAGTCACTCTTAAAGCAAGAAGAAATCCTAAATCCTAATCCTAAAAGAGAGAGAGGAGAAGATCTCCCTCTCAACTAAATCTAAATCATTGAAAAGTAAAATATGCGAGCTCTCTTTGAATGGGTGCATTCCCACACTTTATAACCTCTGGTCTATGCTGTCTGTACTTGGATCTGGGCCAAAAAGGGCTTCAGAAATCGCTGGGGGCGCATTCTGTAAATTCTGATACGTGGCCTCTGTCACGCATCCGCGTGGGTCACGCGGTCGCGTCATCTGGAGCTTTTCCTTGCCACGCGGTCGCGTCAGCCATGCGACCGCGTCATATGCGTTCTGCTTATGTCGCACGGTCGCGTCTGTCATACAGCCGCGTCACTGCATCTTCGCTTCTGGCACGCGATCGCGTCATCCATGCGATCGCGTGGATACCAGTTTCCTTAAAGCTCCATTTTGCTTCCTCCTTCCATTTTATATGTTTCCTTTTCCATCCTTTAAGTCATTCTGCCTTAGAAAATCTGAAACTACTCAACACACTAATCACGGCATCGAATGGAAATAAAGGTAATTAAAATAATTAATTTTTAAAGCTTAGGAAACATGTTTTTCACAATATGACGTAATAAGGAAGGGAAAGTAAAACCATGCAATTAATGTGAATAAGCAGGTGAAGGATTGTATAAATCACTCAAATTAAGCACAAAAGAACTCATGAAATATGGGTTTATCAACCTCCCCACACTTAAATACTAGCATGTCCTCATGCTAAATCCAAGGTAAATAATTAAGGTTAAAGTGATGGAATGTCATGCAATGCAACCTAATTTAAATGCAACTACCTAAATGAATGATGCATCATGCAACTCTAATTTATTCAATCATATATAAAGCTTACATGTAGTCAAGTTAATTCACATTCTCAAGGAGTCATGTTTATATATAGCCAACCCTTAAATAATAAAGCAATTTAGCAAATGAGATGGGAAAGAAAACATTGTACAAACTTGCAAAAAAATTAGTAAATTTAAGAATTGATATATGTTGATGAGTTATTGAACCCTCTCTGGATTTTTTGTGTTTACTCTCTAGTCACTCAGTGTTTATTGGGTTTATTCACTCTATTTCTCTTTTTATTCTTAATTTCTATAGCTTTGTTTTTCATCTAACCAATCAACAATTATAGAATATAGTCATACCAAAAAGTCATGAGGTCTTAATTGAGGTTGTAATGGGGTCAAGGTAAAGGTAAGGATTTATGTATAGGGTCAAGTGAGCTAATAAGTGAATCCTTAATTAGACTAAGATCTCACCTAACATACACATCTAGTAGAACAAAATCTCTTTACCTAATTTCCCATATTTTCCACTTATTGTTACATGCTCATGTTTCACTTTTTATTTTTTTATTCCATGTGCATTGCTTTTATTTTGCATTGGGGAATTTCTTTTGTATCCCCTTTTATTAAATAAATTTTTTTAAGGCACATGGCAATTAAAGCACTTTGATTTTCTCATGAACATGCTTCCTAAATTTATTTTATTTCTTTTAACTTCTCTACCTTTTTGTTTCTATCATCCATGTTCCCAAAAGGTTTCCCACATTTAACTCTATTCATGATTTTCTATCTTAAGCTAACCAAGGATTCACTTGGGATTTTCTTTTGTTTTTCTGCTTAAGGCTAGTAATTTGGCTAAATAGAATAAAGGGGTTTTAAAAGACTCAAGGGGGCTAACAAGGGTGATGTAAAAGGTAGGCTAATTTGGGGTGAGTGAGCTAAAATCAAATGATGGCCTCAATCATTCTCTTGGTATGTATCTATTCTATATTCTATAATTGAAAATATAGATTAAAGCAAAGGAAAGAACATCAGAATAAAAAGAAATGAAACACACGGAAATAAAATTATGGTTTGAATGCAACCATACAATTTAAGCTCAAGACTCACAGGCTGTGTGTTCTCTAACTCAAGCATCATATATCATTTATATATTGTATGCAGGTTTAGTTAAAAATTCCCATTATTCTCATAAAAAAATTATTTAGGGTAGCTTTTAAAGTTTTAATGTTCCTCCTTGATGAAATGTTGTCATCTTAACTACATCATGTAATGCTATATACAAGGTTTATGGATTTAAATCTGATATGTTCAATTTTCTAGCTTACTTCCTTTTTATATTTTTCAATTTAAATTATACTATCTTATGCTAAAAAAAGGGTAAACTATACTAATTAATCCACTAATAAATTAGAATTGCAAGCTAAACTAAATAACTAAAATAAAATAAATGGCTAAAATATGAACTAAAGATGCAAAATGCAGAAAATAGAGTGAAAATACATAAAAGCAATGTATAAGTACTCAGAAAATAACAGTAAAAGAAAAAGAGAAAAATACAGAAAAATATCCAAAATAAAAGAAAAAGTATGTAGTGGTTCACCAAAATAAACGCCAGAGATGGCGACCTCCACACACTTAAAAGGAAGCATCGTCCCCGATGCTCAATCATGCCTGGTGTGAAGGAGTGTCATCACTGGGAGGGATGGTAGCTGGAGTCTCAGTGGTGGTAGGCTGGGAGTCTGGCTGCTCTAGAAGAGGTGCTGACTGGATCGGGATCTCAAGATCCACAACCTCAATCTGATGTGGGACCGCTGCCTGTGGTGCGGCTGGAGCTGCCTCCTGGGGATGGGTCTCTGCCTCGGGTGCATCCACCTCCTCCTCAGATGCCTCAGACGGTGTGTCGGGCTCGGAGGAGATGTCACCGGATCATATCATCAGCTTTAGGTGCTCATAGCGCTGCTTGTTGCGACGCTCTATCTGGTCAAGTCGTCGAAACAAGCGGTGCACCAGATGATAGACGGGCTCTATGGCAGGTGGAGGTGCAGTGGTGGTAGCAGGGGTAGGTGGTGCAGCAGTGGAGGAAGAGGGTCCAGCAGACGGTGGGGCTAACTCATCAGAAGCAGTGAATGGTGGTGGTCTGTGGCCCAAGGCTAAGAAGTTCTGGCTGTGCGGAATGATCTTTCTGCAATCCGCCGCTGGTGGTCTCTCATCGGCAGCCTCCCATGGCACGTCAGCTCGACGGCCAAGCTGTGTAACTAGATATGGAAAGGGGAGGGTGCCTCGGACGTGGACCCTGGCCATATAGTGCCGAATGAAACGTGGCAGATAAAGGTCCTTACCCTCCAGCACACACCAAAGGAGGGTGATCATAGCAGCCGGGATCTCTGTCTCTTGAGTACTCGGCATCACATAATTACTCAAGATCTGATGCCATAACCGAGCCTCATCGTTTAAGTATGCTCTCTTGATCCCTCTAGGCATGGTAGTGTCCTGACCCATCTCCCAAGGGACTGTCGGGTCGAGAGCTATCCGTGCCTTTACAGCATCCCAATCAAACTGCATCTGACGCATGTCCTCCTCAGCCTTTGAATAACCATCAGGCTGATCGGACTTGGCTGGGAGCCGGAGAATGTCCTTTAAGGCTTTCTCAGTGACCAGAATTTGTTTTCGTCTCAGGTTCACTGCATCTAGGGTAGTGAGATAGTAGTTGCAGTAGAATTCCCGTACCCAAGATGAATTGACCTCTGTCAGTGTTCTTTCCAGAAAGAACCAGCCCCTTTGCTTGATTTGCTCAGTGGTGTATTGCTAGAGTGCTTCTGGAATCTTCAGAGTTTGTTCCAGGTATATAGATTTCTGGAGTTTGCAAAAGCCGAGTACTTCAGCTCACAGTATCGGTTTGCAAATTTTATAGGATCATTTGCAGGGAGCAGCTGGTCAGCTTTTTCCTGCTGTGTGAAGTTCTTCTCCCGCCATGAAGAATCGTGCATTAGAGCAATGATAGACTGGGAGGAGTCTCCTCTCTTGCGCTTGCCAGTAGCCTTGCCTTTCCTTTCCTCTGTGAGGCAGACATCCTGAAAAACAGAGAACCAGGATATGGATAAAATAGGAAAGCAAATAGGCAATTAAACAAAGGAAACTCAAAGCGTCAAGGGAGAATTAGAATAAGGAAAATGAGTAAATGAAATGTGATTGAATTTATGTTAAATGGAAAAATAATCAATATGCCATGGTTAGAAAGTTAGAGGAAAGTGAAAATAATCAGAAAAGAGATTAAAAGGGTTAGTATGGTTAGAATTTGAAAAAGAAATTAGTAAATAAAATTAGTGAGTTAGTAAAGTGCGGGTTAAAGTAAGTGGCATAGAAAAATTCCATATAACAAGGATTCACAGGTAAGAATAGAAGTACTCATAATCAAACAAGGAAAACAGGGTGATGCTGATTCGAATAGAAATAAAGAAAGCAAAAATTGGAATCAGTGAATCACAAATGCAATTTATGAACCAGGAAATCAAAGAGGATAAGAATGTCTGCCATAGCATTCATGAAATGGTTTGGGTAAAGCAGAGTAAAACAGAGTTCAGAAAAGCCAAACCAAAACATGAATGAAAATAATTTTAAAAAATTTGGGCAGCATTCCGGCTAAAATTGGATTGTCCCGGAAAATAAACAGCAATCATAGCAGTTCATATGAATTAAAAACTTGCTGCAGTTACCAGTAATGTATAGAAACAGGAAAATTTGGAGTAACAAGCAGCAATTGCAAGAAATCATAGAATATGAATGAGGTCACAGGAACAGCAGAATTGCAGTTGTGATAAAACATAAACAGGAACAGTGCAAGTAAACAGACCTAGATCCACTAACCACAGCCTAAGCTACCTAACAACCTAAAAATCCACTACAGCATGCATATCTATCTATCCTAATGATGAACAGAAACGGAAAAAAATTATAGAAAAACGACGAACGGATAAAAGGGGGTTGTGTTTTGTGGAACCTGGTAGGCGGGAGGGGTGGAACGGGGAAGAAGGTGGCTGCGGCGGCGTCCGGCGCGGTAGCGGGGCACGATGTCGCGGTGGCGGCTGAGAGGGGGCAGTGGTGGATAGAGGGTTTAGGGTTAGTGATAGAAGAAGGGGGGTTTGCGGGTGGGTGGCGGAGAGAGGGGGGCGCGGTTGGGTGGCCGGCGGTGGGGCAGTGGTCGCGGAGGACAGTGGTGGAGAGGGGAGGAGAGAGGAAGAAGGGAGGGGAGGGGGTTGCAGCGGCAGCGTCCGGCGTGCCGGTGGCGTCTGGGTGGTGGCGCAGTGGCGGCTGGGTGGTGGTTAGAGGGAGAGGGAGCAGAGAGGGAGAAGAGGGTTGGGGGTGGGGGGCTGCGCGACTGATAGGGTTCGCGTGGCTGGGGGGGTTATACTTTCGAATCTACGCGGCCGCGTGAGGAACGCGGTTGCGTGGTTGGGGTGAAAATGGGAGTGACGCGATCGCGTGGGGCGCGCGATCGCATGAGAGGGGGGAAAGAAGGGTGACGCGATCGCGTAGGTCGCGCGATCGCGTCGCCGGAATTCGTGCTAAACACACGACTCCAGCGCCGTTTTAGCGCAACTCTCTGTCTCCTTTTGGGGTGATGTGCAATCCATGAAAAATGCAGAATGCAATGATTAACATGAATGCTATGCATGATTCCAGGTTTAATAAATTAAAATGAAAAAGGAAAAAATGAAAGCAATGAACAAGAAATAAATTGAAAAAGAAGCGACCATACCATGGTGGGTTGTCTCCCACCTAGCACTTTTAGTTAAAGTCCTTAAGTTGGACATTGGAGGAGTATCCTGTTATGGTGGCTTATGTTTAAATTTGTCCAAAAATCTTCACCAGTGCTTGGAATGCCAATAGCCTCCGGGGTCCCAAACTAGGCACGCAAAGCTTTTAAACAGCTTCAAATGTATTGTTAGGCTCCCGGGACGACGAATGTCAGGATAGAGTCCAGGATTCCAAGCCTTGCTTTTAAATCCGCCTCCGTCTTGATCTACATGTCTCCATCCGGGCGGTTTAAAAAGAAGAATCTCACCGTGGTGACCAAACGTTCTCCGTGATCCATGCAATTGAGCATGATACCAATCCGTGTACTTCGAGGTGAAGCGTGGAACCTTATTGAACCTTGTGCACCAGCTCTGAGTACGAGCCATTTCCCTCTTACTCTTAAAGCCGCAGAGAGCTCTAAGCTGGCCATCTGTTTCAAGCAAACCATATTCAAGTGAATAAGTAAAGTTATAAGTTAAGGATTGTACCCACTTGAAGCTTGTATTAGGTGGTAATGGCCTTGGGATAGGTGTTTTTGGTGGTTCTGCAAGTTCCGTTTCCTTGTGCTCTTCTGTGAATTCCTCCACTTCTTTGCAAAGATCTTCAATTGTATCTGTGTCCTGGTCAAAGTCTTCTGTGTCTTCCTCATCACTTGAGTCATAGATTGGAGGTTGAGAGAAATCGACCTCCACATCATCTTCATATTCACTTGGGGAAGATTCTTTGATCTCAGAGAATTCACTTGCGGATGCAAGTTCATCACCAAGAGAGCTAGACTTGTGACTATCATCATCAAGGGAATTTGCTTCTTGGATTATTCCGTCTGATTCTTCATAAACGACTTGCCTTGGAGATTGTACAGTATCCTCCTTAGCATCAATTGTAGCATCCTGGACGGAGTTTTCCTCAAATCTGGATTCCCATGGAAGTTCAGCATCTCCCAGGTCTTCAACCAACTCTTCTTCTTGAATAATGACAGCTTTTTCTAATTGTTCTAGTACAAATTCATGCTCTGTCTTGTCCACTGGAGTTTTTGGCAATTCCTTCATGCTCTGCTCTTCATTGAGCTGTCCACATGGGGCTGTGGCTAATCCTTGTGTATTTGAGCGCCTAGAAGCCCATTGAATCATTGCTTGCTCCATTTGTTGAATGGTTGTTTGAAATTTAATTACTGTTTCCCTTAGGCAATCCTCCGCTTCTTGGGTTACTGGACTTGGACATGATACAAAGGAAAGTGTTGGTGATTGGGAGCGATCGGATTGGTATTGGGGTAAGGAAGGATCATATGGTGGCGAATGGTGAAGAGAAGCTTGTGAGTGTGGTGGTTCGAGGTTATGTTGAAAGGATGGTTTACATGCACGGGGTGGGGCTTGTTGGTAGTTACAAGGTTGTCCACCATGTCTTTCAGCTGAGTATGCACTGTAGAATGGTCTTTGTCCAGGATATCTCGGAGGGTGTTGCTGCCAAAAGGGTTGATTAGATCCTCTTGGTTTCATCCATCCTTGATTGGTCTGACCTTGGTACACATTCCTGCTGTAACTTCTATTTCCCTTAACAATATTAGAACCAAACTCAAAGCGAGAGGGGTGAGAGTTCATAGTAGCAAATAAAGATAAAAAGGAAAAACAAAAATAAATAAACAAGTAAAAGAAAAATATTTACAATAACCAATAATAAGGCACACGTTAGCAGTTCTCCGGCAACGGTGCCATTTTTTGACGTTAAGATTTTTTTACCAGTAAAGAGATTCATAGAAATAGTTGCGTTGTAGATATAGTCTCTAAACCGACAAAAATCCCAACGTACAAACGTTTTGGGTGTCACAAGTAACAAACCCCTTTAAAAATTGTTAACCGAGTATTCAAACCTCGGGTCGTCTTCTCAAGGAACTGCGAGGAAGTATGTTCTTATTATTGGCTATAAAGGTTGTAATCGGGGTTTAGAAGATGAGAGGCAAGTAATTTGAATGACAAGTAAGGTAAATGGCAATTAAAGTAAATAAGTACTGTAAAACAGACTTTTGGCAAGGTAAGAGAAATTGGAGGTCCAACGTAGTTATCTCTCTCAACTATAATGAAAGTTGAATCTAAACTCCACTTGATCAACCTGTACTAGGGCAACGGAAAGTCAAGGGACTAATTAAATTGACCTTTAAATCATATTTATTTCCTAAGAAAAGGTTGGGATTACTTATGTTCAGCTCAATTAGCAAGATAACAATTATCAATTATGTTGAGTTTAATAACTGTTGAGTTACTGAATTCTTAACCAGGACCAAAAGGGGAAAAAGTAAAATTGCTGGAATAATAAAAATATCCTTAGATGGGAAGCAATGGTAACTTAAATCAAAGAGAACAATCATAAACTGAAAATACCTCAAATATTATTAATTCAGATAACAATCTATAACATGGATGAAATTCATAAATTCACTGATCAATTCAAGTGCTGGAATAAATAAAAGTACAAGGAAGCTAAAACAAAGGAACGTAAAACCTGGATTGAGAGTCACTCTTAAAGCAAGAAGAAATCCTAAATCCTAATCCTAAAAGAGAGAGAGGAGAAGATCTCCCTCTCAACTAAATCTAAATCATTGAAAAGTAAAATATGCGAACTCTCTTTGAATGGGTGCATTCCCACACTTTATAACCTCTGGTCTATGCTGTCTGCACTTGGATCTGGGCCAAAAAGGGCTTCAGAAATCGCTGGGGGCGCATTCTGTAAATTCTGATACGTGGCCTCTGTCATGCGTCCGCGTGGGTCACGCGGTCGCGTCAGTCATGCAACCGCGTCATATGCATTCTGCTTACGTCACGCGGTCGCGTCAGTCATGCGGCCGCGTCGCTGCATCTTCGCTTCTGGCACGCGATCGCATCATCCATGCGATCGCGTGGATACCAGTTTCCTTAAAGCTCCGTTTTGCTTCCTCCTTCCATTTTATATGTTTCCTTTTCCATCCTTTAAGTCATTCTGCCTTAGAAAATATGAAACTACTCAACACACTAATCACGGCATCGAATGGAAATAAAGGTAATTAAAATAATTAATTTTTAAAGCTTAGGAAACATGTTTTTCACAATATGACGTAATAAGGAAGGGAAAGTAAAACCATGCAATTAATGTGAATAAGCAGGAGAAGGATTGTATAAATCACTCAAATTAAGCATAAAAGAACTCATGAAATATGGGTTTATCAGGGAGTCTCAACAATGCTCTGAACATCTGTGAGGCTCAATGAGAGCCCACTGCCAAGATATTAACATTAAAGAAGCGCTTGTTGGGAGGCAACCCAATTTTTATTTATCTAATTTTATTTTTATTTTTGTTGTTCTTTCATGTTTTATTAGGTTCATGATCATGTGGAGTCACAAAATAAATAGAAAAATCAAAAACAGCAGAAGAAAAATCACACCCTGGAGGAAGGACTTACTGGCGTTTAAACGCCAGTAAGGAGCATCTCGCTGGCGTTCAACGCCAGAACAGAGCATGGATCTGGCGTTGAACGCCCAAAACAAGCAGCATCCTGGCGTTCAGACGCCAGGAATGCACATTGAGGAAAGCTGGCGCTGAACGCCAGAAACAAGCATGAAGCTGGCGTTCAACGCCAGAAACATGCTGCAGATGGGCGCTGAACGCCCAGAACAAGCATCAATTCGGCGTTTAAACGCCAGAATTGCATGCAAAGGAATTTTACATGCCTAATTGGTGCAGGGATGGAATTCCTTGACACCTCAGGATTTGTGGACTCCACAGGATCATCTTAGCATCTGTGGATCCCACAGGATCCCCACCTACCACCACTCACTCTCTTCCCTCTTCTCAATGTTCATCCTCTCTTCCCAATAAACACTCTTTCCCAAAACTCCTCACCAATCACCTCAATCTCTCTTCCCTATCACCACTTCACCACTCACATCCATCCACTCTTCCCCATAAACCTACCTCATAAACTCCACCTACCTTCAAAATTCAAAATCAATTTCCCACCCAAACCCACCCTATATGTCTGAAACTAAACCCCCTCCCCTCCCTATATAAAGCCCTCTATTCTTCCTCATTTTCACACAACACAACCCTCTCTTTCCCTTGGCCGAATACACCTCTCCCTCCTCTCCTCCATATTTTCTTCTTCTTCTTCATCTATTCTTTCTTCTCTTGCTCGAGGGCGAGCAATATTCTAAGTTTGGTGTGGTAAAAGCATAAGCTTTTTGTTTTTCCATTACCATTGATGGCACCTAAAACCGGAGAATCCTCTAGAAAAGGGAAAGGGAAGACAAAAGCTTCCACCTCCGAGTCATGGGAGATGGAAAGATTCATCTCCAAAGCTCATCAAGACCACTTCTATGATGTTGTGGCCAAGAAGAAGGTGATCCTCGAGGTCCCTTTCAAGCTCAAGAGAAATGAGTATCCGGAGATCCGACATGAAATCCAAAGAAGAGGTTGGGAAGTTCTAACAAACCCCATCCAACAAGTCGGCATCCTAATGGTTCAAGAGTTCTATGCCAATGCATGGATCACTAAGAACCATGATCAAAGTAAGAAACTGAACCCAAAGAATTATCTCACCATGGTTCAGGGGAAATACTTAGATTTTAGTTCGAAAAATGTGAGGTTGGCGTTTGACTTGCCTATGATGCAAGGAGATGTACGCCCCTACACTAGAAGGGTCAACTTTGATCAAAGGTTGGACCAAGTCCTCATGGACATATGTGTGGAAGGAGCTCAATGGAAGATTGACTCAAAAGGCAAACCGGTTCAACTTAGAAGACTGGACCTTAAGCCCGTGGCTACAGGATGGTTGGAGTTCATCCAACGCTCCATCATCCCACTAGCAACCGATCTGAAGTTACTGTGGATCGGGCCATCATGATTCATAGCATCATGATTGGTGAGGAAGTAGAAGTTCATGAAGTCATCTCCGTTGAACTCTATAAAATAGCCGAAAAGCCCTCCCCCTTGGCAAGGCTAGCTTTCCCTCATCTTATTTGCCATCTATGTTACTCAGCTGGAGCTTTCATAGAAGGAGACATTCCCATTGAGGAAGAGAAGCCCATCACTAAGAAAAGGATGGAGCAAACAAGAGAGCCCACTCATGGAGCTCAAGAAACGCATGAGGAAGCTCACCATCAAGAAATCCCTAAGATACCTCAAGGGATGCACTTTCCTCCACAGAATTTTTGGGAGCAAATCAACACCTCCCTAGGAGAATTAAGTTCCAACATGGGACAATTAAGGGTGGAACATCAAGAGCACTCTATTATCCTTCATAAAATTAGAGAAGATCAAAGAGCAATGAGGGAGGAGCAACAAAGACAAGGAAGAGACATAGAAGAGCTCAAGGACATCATTGGTTCCTCAAGAAGGAAACGCCACCATCACTAAGGTGGACTCATTCCTTGTTCTTAAATTTTCTGTTTTTCGTTTTCTTATGTTAAATGTTTATCTATGTTTGTGTCTTTATTACATGATCATTAGTGTCTAAGTGTCTATGCCTTAAAGTAGTGAATATGAATCCATCACCTCTCTTAAATGAAAAAATGTTTTAAAAACAAAAGAACAAGAAGTACATGAGTTTTGAATTTATCCTTGAACTAAGTTTAATTATATTGATGTGGTGACAATACTTTTTGTTTTCTGAATGAATGCTTGAACAGTGCATATGTCTTTTGAAGTTGATGTTTATGAATGTTAAATATGTTGGCTCTTGAAAGAATGATGACAAGGAGACATGTTATTTGATAATCTGAAAAATCATAAAAATGATTCTTGAAGCAAGAAAAAGCAGTGAATACAAAGCTTGCAGAAAAAAAAAGGGCGAAAAAAAATATAGAAAAAGAAAAAGCAAGCAAAAAAAGGCAAAAGCTCTTAAAACCAAAAGGCAAGAGCAAAAAGCCAATAACCCTTAAAACCAAAAGGCAAGGGTAAATAAAAAGGATCCCAAGGCTTTGAGCATCAGTGGATAGGAGGGCCTAAAGGAATAAAATCCTGGCCTAAGCGGCTAAACCAAGCTGTCCCTAACCATGCGCTTGTGGCGTGAAGGTGTCAAGTGAAAACTTGAGACTGAGCGGTTAAAGTCAAGGTCCAAAGCAAAAATAGAGTGTGCTTAAGAACCCTGGACACCTCTAATTGGGGACTTTAGCAAAGCTGAGTCACAATCTGAAAAGGTTCACCTAATTATGTGTCTGTGGTATTTATGTATCTGGTGGTAATACTGGAAAACAAAGTGCTTAGGGTCACGGCCAAGACTCATAAAGTACCTGTGTTCAAGAATCAACATACTGAACTAGGAGAATCGATAACACTATCTGAACTCTGAGTTCCTATAGATGCCAATCATTCTGAACATCAATGGATAAAGTGAGATGCCAAAACTATTCAAGAGGCAAAAAGCTACAAGTCCCGCTCATCTGATTGGAGCTATGTTTCATTGATAGTTTGGAATTTATAGTATATTCTCTTCTTTTTATCCTATTTGATTTTCAGTTGCTTGGGGACAAGCAACAATTTAAGTTTGGTGTTGTGATGAGCGGATAATTTATACGCTTTTTGGCATTGTTTTTAGTATGTTTTTAGTAGGATCTAGTTACTTTTAGGGATGTTTTTATTAGTTTTTATGTTAAATTCACATTTCTGGACTTTACTATGAGTTTGTGTGTTTTTCTGTGATTTCAGGTATTTTCTGGCTGAAATTGAGGGACTTGAGCAAAAATCAAATTCAGAGGTTGAAGAAGGACTGCTGATGCTGTTGGATTCTGACCTCCCTGCACTCAAAGTGGATTTTCTGGAGCTACAAAACTCAAAATGGCACGCTTCCAATTGCGTTGGAAAGTAGACATCCAGGGATTTCTAGCAATATATAATAGTCCATACTTTGCTCGAGTTTAGATGATGCAAAAGGGCGTTGAACGCCAGTTCTACGCTGCAGGCTGGAGTTAAACGCCAGAAACACGTCACGAACCAGAGTTGAACGCCAAAAACACATTACAACTTGGCGTTCAAGTCCAAAAGAAGCCTCTACACGTGTAAACTTCAAGCTCAGCCCAAGCACACACCAAGTGGGCCTCAGAAGTGGATTTATGCATCAATTACTTACTTCTGTAAACCCTAGTATCTAGTTTAGTATAAATAGGACTTTTTACTATTGTATTTACATCTTCGGATCATCTTGGGATGTTTAGTTCTCAGATCATGGGGGCTGGCCATTCGGCCATGCCTGGACCTTCATCACTTATGTATTTTCAACGGTAGAGTTTCTGCACTCCATAGATTAAGGTGTGGAGCTCTGCTGTTCCTCATGATTTAATGCAAAGTACTACTGTTTTTCTATTCAATTCAACTTATTCCGCTTCTAAGATATCCATTCGTTCCCAAGAACATGATGAATGTGATGATTATGTGACAGTCATCATCATTCTCACTCACGAATGCGTGCCTGACAAACACTTCCGTTCTACATGTAAACAAGCTAGAATGAATATCTCTTAGATATCTAATACAGAGGACCGAGTCCGAGTTATTAGTATCTTCGCGGTATAAGTTAGAACCCATGGATGGTCATTCCTGAGATCCGAAAAGTCTAAACCTTGTCTGTGGTATTCCGAGTAGGATCTGGGAAGGGATGGTTGTGACGAACTTCAAACTTGCAAGTGCTGGGCGTAGTGACAGACGCAAAAGGAGGGTGAATCCTATTCCAGTATGATCGAGAACCTCCAGATGATTAGCCATGCCGTGACAAAGCATTTGGACCATTTTCACAAGAGAGAATGGGATGTAGCCATTGACAACGGTGATGCCCTTACAGAAAGCTTGCCATGGAAAGGAGTAAGATTGATTGGATGAAGACAGCAGGAAAGTAGAGGTTTAGAGGAACGAAAGCATCTCTATACGCTTATCTGAAATTCTAACCAATGAATTACATAAGTATTTCTATCTTTATTTTCTATTTATTTATTATTATTATTCGAAAACTCTATAACCATTTGATATCCGCCTGACTGAGATTTACAAGGTGACCATAGCTTGCTTCAGCCGACAATCTCCGTGGGATCGACCCTTACTCACGTAAGGTTTTATTACTTGGCCAGTGCACTTGCTGGTTAGTTGTGCAAAGTTGTGAAGTTATGTTTGGACCATGGTATTGTGCACCAGTTTGTTGGCACCATTCCCAGGGAGAGAATGAACAACAAATTTTACAACTTCAGAGTAACAATTTCACATACCAGGGCGCTCCACTCGGACATATCGCAGTGACGGAAATCAGCGTGGCAGATTTCTTCTCCAGCGATTTCTGGGCTGTTTTCAACCCAGTTTTTGGCTCAGAAAACATAGATTAGAGGCTATAAAGTGGGGGAATCCATTCATTCATAATGATCAGCTCATAATTCATAATTTTTAGTTTTAGATGTAGCTTTTTGAGAGAGAGGCTCTCTCCTCTCTCTTAGGATTAGGATTTCTACTTTTATGCTGTTGATGAGAGAACTTTTGCGTGGTCTAGAAATTTGCGGATAAGTCCTCGTTGCAAGTATAGTTTCTAAACCTTCAAAAGTCCTTTCATACAAACGTTTTGGTTGTCACAAGTAACAAACCCCTTTGAAATTGATAACCGAGTATTTAAACCTCAGGTCGTCTTCTCAAGGAATTGCAGGGAAGTGTTCTTATTATTGCTTATGAAAAAGTGTGTTTTGGGGTTTTTGATTAAGGTAAAAAGTTAGTTGAATGACAAGAAAGATAAAATAATAATAATAAAAATAAACTCTTGGCAAGGTATGAAGAACTAGAAGTCCTATCCTAGTTATCCTTATCAATTGTGATGAGAATTGGATTTTTCTCCCACTTTGTGAACCTCTAACTATGAAGGTAAGTTAAGTGGATGAATTAATTTTGATTCCTCGAGTCCTAGTCTTTCCTTGGGAAAGGCTAGAGTTATTGGAACTCGAATTAATTCTCGAAGAATTCCAATTTTCAATCAACAATGAGTTTGATAACTCAAGAGTTACCAATGACTCAACCAAAGCCAAAAGGGAAAAATCCAAATTATTTATATAAAAAAAAGAAAGCAATCATAAGTCTGAAATACCTCAAAATATATTAAATAGAAAATCAATCTAAACATAGAGAGTCATAAACAAAATTGAGAAAAGAAATAAAAGAACATTGAACCTGGGATTGAGAGTCACTCCTAAAACTAAGAGAAGTCCTAAATCCTAATCCTAAGAGAGAAGAGAGAACCTCTCTCTCTAAAAACTACATCTACTCCTAAAATTGTGAATGTGAAAGCCTCCTTATGAATGGATGCATTCCTCCACTTTATAGCCTCTAATCTGTGTTTTCTGGGCCGAAAACTGGGTCAGAAACAACCCAGAATTCGCTGGTTGCAAATTCAAACATGCTGAATTTCCGTCACTACGACGTGTCCGCATGGAGCACGCAGTCGCGTCGTCTAGCGTCAAGGAAACTATGGTATATTATATATGAAATCGAAGCCCCGGACGTTAGCCTTCTAACGCAACTGGAACCGCATCGTTTGGACCTCTGTAGCTAAAGTTATAGCCGTTTGAGTGTGAAGAGGTCAGGCTGGACAGCTTAGCAATTTCTCCAACTTCTTGTATTCCTTCCACTTTTGCATGCTTCCTTTCCATCCTCTGAGCCATTCCTATCCTGTAATCTCTGAAATCACTTAACACACATATCAAGGCATCTAATGGTAATAAGAGAGGATTAAACATAGGGAACTTAAGGCCAAAGAAGCATGTTTTCAATCAAAGCACATAATTAGGAAGGTAAATGTAAAACCATGCAAATAGTATGAATAAGTGGGTAAAGAATTGATAAAAACCACTCAATTGAGCATAAGATAAACCACAAAATAGTGGTTTATCAACCTCCCCACACTTAAACATTAGCATGTGTAACAACCCTAGTTTTTGAAAATTAAATAATTAGTTATTTGTGATTTATTATATTTGTTGATAACTTTATTTTAAGAAGATTATTTTACTAAAGGTAATTAAATGGAATTTCATCATAATTGGAGTTTAAATTAATTAGAATTTTTGTATAATCTTTATTAGATATTTGGTATAATTGAAATTATAAGTTTGATAATTGAAAAATTAGAATAATTGTATAATTTAATTTAAATAAATTCTATTTTGAACGAATTAAGTTATTAATTTGAACTCCTAGAAATTATTTTATTAGAAATGATTAGATTGATATTTATAAATACTTTAAGTTTAAGTCAATTAATATTTATGTACAATTTTTATTATAATTAATTATTTTATAAATTGAAATTAAAGTTTCAGAGATAGAAAAATAATAGAGATTTGTATGATTTAATCTAGAAAATTGATATTTGAATTTAAATTGTACTTTACAAAATATAATTAATTTGTTCATTTTATAATGTAAATTAGAAATAATTGATTGAACTTAGCAATAGGATGATAAATAATGTTCCAAAATATTTTTAATAGAGTACACTTGATTTTAAAATTACTCTACCCTTCAATTTTATCAAAATATCTATTCATATCTATCTATATTATTTTATAAAATCCTAATTTCTAACCCTAATTCCCAAATTGAATCAGAAACCCTAATTCCCAAATTAATTGAGAAACCCTAACCCTGGCACCCTCACCACAGCCGCACCCCACCCCCTTTCACCCCTTCAGTGGAACAATTTCAGAAACGAGAAATTAGAGAGAGAGAGATGCACGAAGAAGAGAGGATTATATTTCAAAAAGTATTTAGTGAATTTAAAATATATGATTTACTTAAGTCTTTTGAAGAGGGTTAAACTAAAAAAAAAATAATAGTTCTAAAGTTAGTTTTGAATTAAGATTGTTAAGGTAGAGATTATGAACTGAAATAAGGATTAAGATTTTCATGAACAAATGCTTGAAAAAGTTAAGAAAGGTTTAAGAAAATATGTTAAGGATTCAAAGGGAAAAGAGAATGGGGAACTGATATATGGATTGTTGAGTTTTAGAAAGGAAAATAAAAAGTGATAAAATACGGGAAAACCCCACGAACTGTTAGTTGTTTAACTACGGGGAAAACCCATGAATTGATAATTGGTACAATTCGGGAAGTACCGACGAACTGAATGATCAATGATCTCGGGAAAACCTATAGATTGTTATTTGATTTATATGCGGGAAAACCCACGGACTGATAATAATTGATTACGGGAATAACCCATGAATTGTTGTATGTTGATCTCGGGTATAACCCACGAACTGAAGATTGCTATGTTATTGTGTATTGATCTCGGGTATAACCCACGAACTGAAGATCTCTGTTTTGTTTGTGAAATGATCTCGGGGACACCCACGAACTGAGGATCACTATTTCCCCTTGTGCGTATATTATGGGGTCGGGCTTTGCGCCGACTGCCGGTAGTCACGAAGGAGTGGTATTCTTACCACCGACACATATGCACGAAGGACACAAAGGGAAGCCATATCTGGGACTTGTTCCTAGGTAATATCGGGCTGCAGGGTGTAAACCGACACGTGAGCTCACGGCCTGCTTAGGACAGACATGCATCATATTGGTTGTGCATTTGCTTTTGGTTGTATTTGCTTGTATTACTTCTCTGCGATTGTGTTGTTTGTTTTATTGTGATTTGTTTGTCTGTTGAATTGAGTTTCTTACTTGTGCTAGTAGTTTGTGAATATATAGAACTGATTAATAAATGTTTGTTGTGACTGAGAATCAATTGTGACTGAGATTCAATTATGTGGCTAAAAGATATTTAATATGACAAATTGTGATTGTGATCTATTTTGGGTTTAGAAATTTAAAGAAAGTAATTACTTATCCAAAGTAATATTAAAAAGTACTTCAAAAGGTTTGAATAAGATGGTTTATTAAGAAAAGTTAATTATTTTCATGTTAATCATTACTTTTACGGCATTCCCATTCCCTACTGAGAACGTGTGGTTTGTTCTCGCCCCAAAATCTTCCACCCTTTCAGTGACACAGGTTCGAAGACTCAGTTTGAAGCTGCAGGCGATTATAGTATTTATTTATGGGATAAGTTTTTGTGTTAGGTTATTTTCATAGAATTCCCTCGCCCTTGTTACTTTAGTTTTTATTTTATGCAGAGGGATAGGAGTTGTATCTGAATTTTATTTAAATTCCTTTGTATAATATTACTATTATTAATAATTATGTGATTATTATTACTTGGTGATGTTTGCTATATGATTTTAATTAATAAAAACAAAAGTTTTTGGTATTTTCTATAAAATTGAATCGCTATATCGAACTAAAGGCTTAATAGTAAATAGTTAATAAGGAAAACAGGTCAGTAACGCCTTACTTTTGGTACGATCATGACGTATTGGAAGTTGGATCGTTACAATATGGTATCAGAGCAGGTTGTTCCTGTTAGAGCCTTGGGAATGGACTGACTATGCTTCATTGCATACTCTGAGTGTCTGTCATGCTTAGTAACTTGTTCTGATAACAAGAGTTTGAGTTTTATATGCATGACTGTCTGATGATCAACGCTGTTAGTTTACCATTGCATTCCTCATGGTATTAGGTATGGCCAAATTAATACTAATGATTTATGTATATGGGAACACTAATAGGTTATCATAGACAAAATAGAAGTTATAAGTGATGCGATTAACGGGGTTTGGGAGCATTAGAGGTTATGAAGTTAGCTTTGATTCGACGTATAATCTTTATTTGTGCCACATGAACTCGTGCCATCTTCTTCTTCATTGCTTTTATTGGAATTCTCTGGTTTGAATTTCCTCCTTAGAATGTGATTTGATTGTTTCCCAACCATACCTTGTCATTCTTGTATAACTTTGCTTGCCTATGAATCTGATTGCTTACGCAACTCTTTGAATATTCATTCTTGACAATGCCTATACTTTTGTCCATATATTCTGCTTTCTTTGATTTCAGTTTGAACTTATTTTACTCTAGCAATTTTCGAGGACGAAAATTTTTCTAAGGTGAGTAGAATGTAACAACCCTAGTTTTTGAAAATTAAATAATTAGTTATTTGTGATTTATTATATTTGTTGATAACTTTATTTTAAGAAGATTATTTTACTAAAGGTAATTAAATGGAATTTCATCATAATTGGAGTTTAAATTAATTAGAATTTTTATATAATCTTTATTAGATATTTGGTATAATTGAAATTATAAGTTTGATAATTGAAAAATTAGAATAATTGTATAATTTAATTTAAATAAATTCTATTTTGAACGAATTAAGTTATTAATTTGAACTCCTAGAAATTATTTTATTAGAAATGATTAGATTGATATTTATAAATACTTTAAGTTTAAGTCAATTAATATTTATGTACAATTTTTATTATAATTAATTATTTTGTAAATTGAAATTAAAGTTTCAGAGATAGAAAAATAATAGAGATTTGTATGATTTAATCTAGAAAATTGATATTTGAATTTAAATTGTACTTTACAAAATATAATTAATTTGTTCATTTTATAATGTAAATTAGAAATAATTGATTGAACTTAGCAATAGAATGATAAATAATCTTTCTAAATATTTTTAATAGAGTACACTTGATTTTAAAATTACTCTACCCTTCAATTTTATCAAAATATCTATTCATATCTATCTATATTATTTTATAAAATAATAATTCCTAACCGTAATTCCCAAATTGAATCAGAAACCCTAATTCCAAAATTAATTGAGAAACCCTAACCCTGGCACCCTCACCACAGCCGCACCCCACCCCTTTCACCCCTTCAGTGGAACAATTTCAGAAACGAGAAATTAGAGAGAGAGAGATGCATGAAGAAGAGAAGCCCACCAGCTGACACCGCGTCGCCATTACTAAGCTACAGCGCTGCCGTCCAGCCTCATCCCGCCGTGTTACCATGGTTACCGTTGCTGTTGCAAGGAAAGGGGAGAGGGCCGAAGCTGCACGTCCGAGGGAGAAGGGTGGATGCTGTTCGCCGTGCCGCCTCCCTGGAGCTCGCCGTCGAGCTACTTCGCAGCGCCATCCCGTCCATAAAGCCAGAGCCCGCATCGCCGTCGTTCATTCGCGTTCTGCCGCCGCCGCTTCGAGGGTCTGTCGTCGCTGCTGACGTCGCCGAAAGGAGGAGAGTGACCACCACGAGGAGCTGTGTTCCACGCCGCTGTCGCCATCGATCCACGGCCACCACCGCGAGGGTTCCGCCGCCATCGTTCCAATGCCGCCGTTCATGCCCTCTATTCCCTTCGTCGTTCTGTCCAGCATCACCAGCACTGAAGTCAGCTTCTACCACCGTCAAGCTTTGTGGAGCTGGTGCTGTTTTTGGAGGTTTGGAGTGGAGGCTTGCCCAGTTCTGTCTCTGCTCATGGTTCTTGCAGCTGCCGAAGCCTCTGCCGCTATCAAAGCTTCGTGGATTCGTAATATTGGGTTTACTGCATTTAAATTCTTCAAGTACGACTAATTGAGGTAAGGCATTCTGGCTCTTGCTTCAATTTGAGTTAGCATGGAGTTTTCAGAATTTTTACTATTATCCTATTTGAATTCACCGTGACCACCTCACGTTGCTGCTGGCCCTGTTTGGCTGCTACTTCTGGAATTCCAGATCGGAGAAGAGAGGAGGTGTTTAACCTTGTCATTGTTGCTGCCATGGAAATAGGTGCTGGAAACTGCTAATGGAGCAGCTGCGTTTAGTGAATTTTCGACGGTTTCGACTAGTCGAGGTAGGAGATTTAATGTTTTTAATTTAGAATGCCTACAAAGTTATTGGATAAGTGCAAATAGTTAACAAAGGTTAAGAATTTCTTAATTAACATGAATGACTTGAAATGCATGTGGAATTAGTTGGTTGTTGTGATTATTTTGAGCTGTGACTGAAATTAGATGCTGTTGGGAATGATGAATAATTTAGTGTAATTTATTAAATTGAAATATGCTGAGTTAATTATTGAAAAGTTGTCGAATGGATAATTGATGAATTGAGCTTGGATTGCTGCTGTGAATGTATGGTTTTGTTATGAGATTAGTTGGTGGAATTAAGCTTGGATTGAGGTTGTGGAAGTGTGATTGGTGTGGTATTAAAACTGATTTTGATTTGAGGCTGTGAATTGTGATTTGTGAATAATGATTGAATTGTTTGAAAGTTACTAATTACTCGGATTCCTGGTTATGCTAATTTCTTGATTTAGTTGTGAAATTGAGATGTAATTGATGAAGGTAGATATTGTTGCAAGCTTGTTTGAGAAATTATTGGTCACTGGATATGTAATTTGACTGGATAATATTGTGTTGAGTGTTGAATTGATTTAAGCTTGTGCTCGGTCTGGAATTATTGTGATAATGGTCTAATTGTGACTGCCTTCTGAATATTTTAGAGTTGTTGGAAATTCAGATTTTAATTGATTATGTCAAGTTGGTTGTTATTGTTGGTTTAAGGTTAACTACAGTTGATTTTGTGAGTGGTTAAAGGATTGAAGGCTGATTATTGAAGTATTTTCTTAAAGTATGATCTTTAATATAAAATGGTAACCTTGCTAATAACTAAGTAGCTTTAAAAATAACTAGGAATATGAAAGGTCGGTGTTTGAAATATTAGTTATGAGTTTTTGAAGCTGGACTGGTTTACTTTTAAAGAATGGTTTTTGGAGACTGATTTTAATTGATGTTTAGATGTTGGTCTTAAATTGATTTATGATGAAATGATTACTGAGATTCTGTTGTTGTGAAAACTGCTGATAAAAGGGCTGGTGATTTGTTGAGAAAGAGGGAACCCGTAAGGGTGGTTAAGTCCTAGTTTTAGGGGAGGTGCTGCCGAAATTTTATAAAAAATCTGAGGTTTTATTTGAAAAGTTATTTTAGAACTTTTGAATTTGGAAAATTATATCACTTGACTTTTATTTAGTTAAGAAAAGAATTATTCTATTTTAAATTCGATTTACCAAAGAAAGGTTTATGTTTCAAAATTAAACTATTTAAGAAAGAAACTATGTTTTGAGATTGATTCAATATGAAAAGAATTATGTTTTAAGCTTGAAATAAAGGTTTACTTTTTAGAAGTTTGATGAATTTATAATATTTGAATTTGAATAGTAAAGAGAGAGATGATTTTTGAGTCTTTGGGAAGTTAGTAAACTTGGAAGAATTTTATTTAAACAATTTTAACGAGAGGATTATATTTCAAAAAATATTTAGTGAATTTAAAATATATGATTTACTTAAGTCTTTTGAAGAGGGTTAAACTAAAAAAAAATAATAGTTCTAAAGTTAGTTTTTAATTAAGATTGTTAAAGTAGAGATTATGAACTGAAATGAGGATTAAGATTTTCATGAACAAATGCTTGAAAAAGTTAAGAAAGGTTTAAGAAAATATGTTAAGGATTCAAAGGGAAAAGAGAATAGGGAACTGATATATGGATTGCTGAGTTTTAGAAAGGAAAATGAAAAGTAATAAAATACGGGAAAACCCCACGAACTGTTAGTTGTTTAACTACGGGGAAAACCCATGAATTGATAATTGGTACAATTCGGGATGTACCCACGAACTGAATGATCATTGATCTCGGGGAAACCTATAGATTGTTATTTGATTTATATGCGGGAAAACCCACGGACTGATAATCATTGATTACGGGAATAACCCATGAATTGTTGTATGTTGATCTCGGGTATAACCCACGAACTGAAGATCACTATGTTATTGTGTATTGATCTCGGGTATAACCCACGAACTAAAGATCTCCGTTTTGTTTGTGAAATGATCTCGGGGACGCCCACGAACTGAGGATCACTGTTTCCCCTTGTGCGTATATTATGGGGTCAAGATTTGCGCCGACTGCCGGTAGTCACGAAGGAGTGGTATTCTTACCACCGACACATATGCACGAAGGACACAAAGGGAGGCCATATCTGGGACTTGTTCCTAGGTAATGTCGGGCTGCAGCGTGTAAACCGACACGTGAGCTCATGGCCTGCTTAGGACAGACATGCATCATATTGGTTGTGCATTTGCTTTTGGTTGTGTTTGCTTGTATTACTTCTCTGCGATTGTGTTGTTTGTTTTATTGTGATTTGTTTGTCTGTTGAATTGAGTTTCTTACTTGTGCTAGTAGTCTGTGAATATATAGAACTGATTAATAAATGTTTGTTGTGACTGAGAATCAATTGTGACTGAGATTCAATTATGTGGCTAAAAGATATTTAATATGACAAATTGTGATTGAGATCTGTTTTGGGTTTAGAAATTTAAAGAAAGTAATTACTTATCCAAAGTAATATTAAAAAGTACTTCAAAAGGTTTGACTAAGATGGTTTATTAAGCAAAGTTAATTATTTGCATGTTAATCATTACTTTTACGGCATTCCCATTCCCTACTGAGAACGTGTGGTTTGTTCTCACCCCAAAATCTTCCACCCTTTCAGTGACACAGGTTCGAAGACACAGTTTGAAGCTGCGGGCGATTATAGTATTTATTTATGAGATAAGTTTTTGAGTTAGGTTATTTTCATAGAATTCCCTCGCCCTTGTTACTTTAGTTTTTATTTTATGCAGAGGGATAGGAGTTGTATCTGAATTTAATTTAAATTCCTTTGTATAATATTACTATTATTAATAATTATGTGATTATTATTACTTGGTGATGTTTGCTATATGATTTTAATTAATAAAAACAAAAATTTCTGGTATTTTCTATAAAATTGAATCGCTATATAGAACTAAAGGCTTAATAGTAAATAGTTAATAAGGAAAACAGGTCAGTAACGCCTTACTTTTGGTACGATCATGACGTATTGGAAGTTGGGTCGTTACAGCATGTTCTCATGCTAAGCTTAAGAGAAGCTATAAAGAATGAAGAGGAATGATAGAATGTATGAAATGCAACCTATGAATGCAACTACATGCAAAATGTTTCTACCTACTTGGTTAAGAGTAAATAAGTTTTCCAAGATAAACATAAATCAGATTTCACTAAATCAAATCATACAATAAAAAAACAAGTAAACTTGTAAGAAGATAGCTCATGAAAGCAGGGAACATAGAATCAAGCATTGAACCCTTACTAGCAGTGTATATCACTCTAATCTCTCAAGTGTATAGGGTAATCACTCTACTCTTCCCTAGTCATGCTTTCTAAACCTTGTTTTTCATCTAACCAATCAACAATATTTAATGTATCAATGCAAACATCATGAGGTCTTTTCAAGGTTGTAATGGGGCTGAGGTAAAGGTAAGGATATATGTATGGCCAAGTGAGCTATAATATGAATCTTTAATTAACCTAAGCTCTCACCTAATATACATATACTCTATATACTTTTAAATTCATGCCTAGCTACCCATAATTCCCACTTTTGTATAATTCCCATACTCATGTACCAATTTTTTTTTTAATTTTTTATCACATGTGCATTGATCTTTTATTAAACTTAATATTGGGGTAATTTTGTCCCCTTATTTATATATATATATATATATATTGAATCATAAAGCAAACATAACTTATCAATGCACATGGATTCTCCATTATTTTTCTATTTTGCTTTTTCATGAGTAGGTTCCCAAATTCCCAATATTCAAATAAATTAGAAACATGATACATTCCCTTATTAACCCATGTTCCCACAGTTTCCCCACACTTAATTGTTACACAATCCCTATCTTAAGCTAACCAAAGATTCAATTGGGATATTTAATTATTTTTCTGCTTAAGGCTAGTGATGTGGTAAAATACAGAATAAATGGGGATTAAAAGGCTCAAGGTGGCTGACAAGGGTGATTTAAAGGGTAGGCTTATTTGGGATAAGTGAGCTAAAATCAAATAATGGCCTCAATCATATGCAAGCATGTAAATACACTAAATATTGGACATATAGAATGGAACAAAGCTAAGATTGCAATTATAGAGAAGAAAACACACAAGAATAAAAATTTATGGTTAAATAATGTAACCATGTAAATAAGCTCAAAATCTCACAGGTTGTGTGTTCTTTAGCTCAAAAACCATGTTCTAAATACAACTTCCAAACAAGTTTTAACATAATTTTTTTTTTCAATTTAAATTAGTGAAATTTTTCAAAAATAGAGTCCTAAAAAGAAATTTATTACTTTAACCAAGTAGTGACTAAATGCATAAAATCAAACAGATATGCAATTAAATATGCAGATGCAGCAATTAATAAAGAAATTAAAATATTGGTGTTGATAAGAAAATACTAACCCATGGAGATCGGTATCGACCTCTCCACACTTAAAAATTGCACCGTCCTCGGTGCATGCTGAGATATGCAGGTGGACGGGTTGTTCCAACTGATGCTTTTCTTCAAGGAATGTGTAGATGGACTTGTTTGTCTCCCCATGTAAACGTCTTCCGGTTCTCTTCCTGGTGGCCATCCTGAAAGAAAAAAGGAAGAAGGGTAACCCAATAATAGAGATAAGAAAATAAATGAAGTATGGTTGGGTTAATGCCAAATGATAAGGGTCTCATTTACATGGAAGCTTCAACATGTACGTGAGAAAACAATATAAGCACATGGCATACTAGTGGTGCAAAATTTGCAACAAAGGAGAGGAAAATGTGGGTAATGTAAGATAGTATAAGTTCATATCAATGCAAGAGAAGTACAAGTATCATAAAAGATTAGCATTGATTTAAATAATGTTACCCAATCAGAATAAAACAAGTCATAAGCACTAAGATAATACCAGAAAAGATATAACAGTTGAATAAGAACATTTGAACACCAATGGTAAAATAATAAATTTAGAAAAGAATATACAAAATTAAAATGAAATAAATGAAAGTATGCAAATAAATAAAATAAAATAAAAGATAAGAAGAATGAGAAGGGAAAGAAATAAAGTAAGAAAGAAAGAAGAAAGAAGAAAAGATAGAAGAAATTAGGATTGGGGAAGAAAAGATAAGATAATTGGCTGATCTGGATAAGTTGTGCGGCGCAAGCGACGCGGACGCATGGGAGACGCAAGCGCGCAACTTGCACTTAAATTAATCAACGCGGTCGCGTCGGTCACGCAGACGCGTGACGCATTTTGTGCTACTGGTGCGAGGGCAGTCTCGCGCTTGCACAACTCTCTGTTCAAAATGCATTATTGCCAAATATCAAGGAGACGCGATCGCGTGGGCATGCGATTGCGTGAGTAGGCTTCAGAAGGGAACGACACGGACGCGTGAGCTATGCGTCCGCGTGGATAGAATTGTGTGTTCAGCACCAATCCAGCACCACTCGCGCATAGTAATTCGTTGTGCACCCTTTTTACGTCGAAAATCAGGGCACGCGGCCGCGTGGATCACGCGATCGCGTGGGAGGCCATTATTCCCATGTGACGCGGATGCGTCGGCGACGCGGTCGCGTGGGACGATTTGTGCCACTGGCACACCTCCAGCCACGCTCCAGTGTGACTCTCTGTTCGTTTTTATTTTCTCCCCTCTCCTTGCGACGCGAACGCGTCGCTGGTGCGGTCGCGTCGCGTGGCACTTTTTTTTTTATGCATGAAAAATACAGAATGCAATGCTAATATGAATGTTATGCAAAATTCCAGGTTCAATACAATAAAATAAAATAAAACTCGAAAACAAATAAACTAAATAAAAAATGAAAAAAAGGAACGATCATACCATGGTGGGTTGTCTCCCACCTAGCACTTTTAGTTAAAGTCCTTAAGTTGAACATTTGGGGAGTCCTTTGTTATGGTGGCTTGTGCTTGTACTGATCCTTGAATCTCCACCAATGTTTGTGATTCCAGTAACCTCCGGGGTCCCAAACTAGGCGCAAAAAGCCTTCAAGTAAGTTAAAGCAAGTTACAAGGCCCCAAGAGTGTTGATTGCCATAATGAATTCTGGGGTCCCAAATCTTGCTTTTGCACCCGTCTTCAAGTTGATTATCATGATTCCATCCAGGTGATTCAGCTTTAGAATTCTCACTGAAGCATCCAAACAACTTCCTAGACCCATTCAATTGAGCTCTACACCAACCTTTGCATTTAAACTTAAAGCTTCCAACCATAATGAACTTTGCAGGATAGTTCTTACCGCTGACCATCTTCCTCTTACTCTTAATGCCACAAAGAGTTCTAAGTTGACCATCCGTCTCCAGTAGCCCATATTCAAGTGGAATTAGAAAGCTAAGGGATATGAATTTTACCCACTTGAATGTTGTGAAGGATGATGGCAACTTAGAGGGAGGTATTTTTAATGAAATTGCAAGCTCCAATCCCTTGTGCTCTTCTCTGATAATTACCACCTCTTTGCAAGCTTCTTCAATTTCAACTTCTTCCTCTTGGAAGCTTTCTTCCAATTTAATCTTCTCTTCATTGCTTTCCAAGGGCATGGGAGGTTGTGCTTCTTCTTCTTGAATCTCCATCTCTTGATCAACCTCTTCCAAGTCTTCAACTATGATATGCCTTGGAGGTTGTACACCCTCCTCAGCATCAATTTCAAACGTCTTGAAAGGGGGTTCTATGACTGGACTTTCCCATGGAGGTTCTGCATCTCCTAAGTCTTCAACTACTTCTTCTTCTTCAATAATTCAGGCTTTCTCCACTTGTTCCAGTACAAATTCATGCTCTTTACTATCCACTGGAGTTTCTAATATCTCCTTCATGCTACGTTCTTCATTAGATTTCCCACATGAAGCCATGAAGGTTCCTTGAGTGTCCGAACGTTGGAAAGCTAATTGATTTATCGCTTGATTCAATTGGTGAAGGGTTGCATGAAATCGATCCACTGATTCCTTAAGATGATCCCTTGATTCTTCTTCCGCTTGGATTGCTTGATTAGGATCATATGGCTCTTGGGTAGATGGATATGGACATGATGTATATGGAGGTGGTGGCTCCTTCACCTTTAGGGCCTCCTCTAACTCCTTACGAAGTATGGATTCGCGAAGATGATCCCTTCTCTCTTGTTCCATGTCAATAGCATCATTGGGATCATGTTGCTCTTGGATTGATGGATGTGGGTGCCCTTCCATGGATGGTGGTGATGGGATGGAGAGATCATTCTGTGGTTGAAAAGGAAGTGCACTAGAGCTTGAGGGTTGATTGTTGAAGGTATTTGGTGGTCTAATTTGGGCGACGAGAGCTTGTATAGTAGATTTTAGATTAGTAAGTGCTTTCTCCATGGAGGTTTGGGGTGGATAGGAGTGTTCATTTGGCTTATAAGGTGGTTGGTATGGTGGACACGGATTAGGGTCATATGGAGGTGAATGGTGAAAAGGGGCTTGTGAGTATGGTGGTCCAAAGTCATGTTGAGGAGAGGGTTTATAGGCATATGGTGGTGGTTGTTGATAGTCCATTGGAGGTAGTTGTTGACATGAGGGTTGATCAAATCCTTGTGGCTCCTCCCATCTTTGATTGTTCCAACCTTGATGCATGTTCTCATTGTAATTTCCTCTTCCTGCAATATAATTGTAACCAGACTCATAGCCAAAGGGGTGAGAGTTCATAGTAGCAAATAAAAATTAAAAACAAAAATAAAAACAAATTTTAAATTAAAAGATTATTTTAAATTTTGAATTTGAAAATTTAAATTTTGAAGTTTGAAAATTAAATTTTGAAATTTTGAAATTTGAAATTTATATATTGAATTTTGAAATTTGATTTTTGAAATAAGATAAGATAAGATTTTGAAAAAGATATGATTTTTGAAAAAGATTTTAAAATTTAAATATTAAATTTTTGAAACTTTAAATTTTGAATTTTTGAATTTAATGTGGAAAGAGAAAAATAATAAAATGACACCAAACTTAAAATTTTTAGATCAAAATGAAGAAAATAACTAAGAACAACTTGAAGGTCAAGATGAACACGAAGAACAACTTGAAGATCAAGATGAACACCAAGAAGAAAAAAAAATTTTGAAATATTTTTAATAACTAAATAAAAACCAATAACCTCTTAATTTACGAAAAAGCAAAAATAAAAACAAATAAACAAGTAAAAAGCAAATATTTACAATAACCAATAATAAGGCACACGTTTGCAATTCCCCGGCAACGACGCCATTTTGATGAGAGAACTTTTGCGTGGTCTAGAAATTTGCGGATAAATCCTCGTTGCAAGTATAGTTTCTAAACCTTCAAAAGTCTTTTCATACAAACGTTTTGGTTGTCACAAGTAACAAACCCCTTTGAAATTGATAACCGAGTATTTAAACCTCGAGTCGTCTTCTCAAGGAATTGCAGGGAGGTGTTCTTATTATTGCTTATGGAAAAGTGTGTTTTGGGGTTTTGGATTAAGGTAAAAAGTTAGTTGAATGACAAGAAAGATAAAATAATAATAATAAAAATAAATTCTTGGCAAGGTATGAAGAACTGGAAGTCCTATCCTAGTTATCCTTATCAATTGTGATGAGAATTAGATTTTTCTCCCACTTTGTTAACCTCTAACTATGAAGGTAAGTTAAGTGGATGAATTAATTTCGATTCCTCCAGTCCTAGACTTTCCTTGGGAAAGTCTAGAGTTATTGGAACTCGAATTAATTCTTGAAGAATTCCAATTTTCAATCAACAATGAGTTTGATAACTCAAGAGTTACCAATGACTCAACCAAAGCCAAAAGGGAAAAATCCAAATTATTTATATAAATAAAAGAAAGCAATCATAAGTCTGAAATACCTCAAAATATATTAAATAGAAAATCAATCTAAACATAGAGAGTCATAAACAAAATTGAGAAAAGAAATAAAAGAACATTGAACCTGGGATTGAGGGTCACTCCTAAAACTAAGAGAAGTCCTAAATCCTAATCCTAAGAGAGAGGAGAGAACCTCTCTCTTTAAAAACTACATCTACTCCTAAAATTATGAATGTGAAAGCCTCCTTATGAATGGATGCATTCCTCCACTTTATAGCCTCTAATCTGTGTTTTCTGGGCCGAGAACTGGGTCAGAAACAACCCATAATTCGCTGGTTGCGAATTCAAACATGCTGAATTTCCATCACTGTGACGCGTCCGCATGGAGCACGCGGTCGTGTTGCCTAGCGTCAGAGAAACTATAGCATATTATATATCAAATCGAAGCCCCGGACGTTAGCTTTACAACGCAATTGGAACCGCATCGTTTGGACCTCTGAAGCTAAAGTTATAGCCGTCTGAGTGTGAAGAGGTCAGGCTGGATAGCTTAGCAATTTCTCTAACTTCTTGTATTCCTTCCACTTTTGCATGCTTCCTTTCCATCCTCTGAGCCATTCCTGCCCTGTAATCTCTGAAATCACTTAACACACATATCAAGGCATCTAATGGTAATAAGATAGGATTAAACACAGGGAACTTAAGGACAAAGAAGCATGTTTTCAATCAAAGCACATAATTAGGAAGGTAAATGTAAAACCATGCAAATAATATGAATAAATGGGTAAAGAATTGATAAAAACCACTCAATTGAGCACAAGATAAACCATAAAATAGTGGTTTATCAGCTGTTGAGTTGGATATTACTACCTCCATTGAGGACTTTATTATTCAAGTTTGTTTTCTATTTCCTTACTCTTTTATATCTTTAATCCTTATTCAGAATTACAATTGGAAAGCTTTTATGATATTATTAATTCAAAGAGTATTTTTCTATTTACCCCATTCTTTGTTTGATTATCCTCAAGTATTTATTTAGTCAAGAGAGTAGGTTCCCAACTTGATTTTGGAGTTGATTAATATTTGGAGATCCTTGAGTTGAATTACTCAAGAGTTAAATTGTAATTGGGTTTATTGTTGGCTGGCTCTCTAGTCACTAACGCTAATCCCTCCCAAAGGAGAGGATTAGAACTTGTGAATAGAAGTAGACTTCCAACTTACTTGAATTTCTTTTACTTTACTTGGTAAAGGATAACTAAGTAGAAGTAACCTTCAATTATCAATTGATCTTGAGAAAAATCCAACAAGGATAGAACTTCCAATTAATCTTCTCCGGGTCAAGGCTTTTAATTTAATTACATAAAATTTCTTATTTATTTTTATTGCTTTAATTTATAATTATATCTGTGCCCATTGCCCAAACTCCAAATTCCCCAGAAAACCCATAACCAATAATAACACACCTCCCTGCAATTCCTTGAGAAGATGACCCAAGTTTTAAATACTCGGTTATCAATTTTATTCGGTTTGCTTAAGTGATAAACAAAACTTTTGTAAGAAAGGAATTCTTGTCGGTCTAGAAGCTATACTTACAACGCGAATTTATTGTGAAAATTCTAGATCGTGCGAGAGTTTCATTCTTCAAAATGGCGCCGTTACCGGGGAATTGCAAACGTGTGCCTTATTATTGGTTATTGTAAATATTTTCTTTTTGCTTCTTTATTTGTTTTTATTTTTGTTTTTATTTTTACTTTTTCGTAAATTAAGAGATTATTGGTTTTTATTTAGTTATTAAAAATTTTTCAAAAATTTGTTCTTGGTGTTCATCTTGATCTTCAAGTTGTTCTTCGTGTTCATCTTGACCTTCAAGTTGTTCTTAGTTGTTTTCTCCATTTTGATCTAAAAGTTTTAAGTTTGGTGTCATTTTATTGTTTTTCTCTTTCCTCATGTAATTCAAAAATATCTTTTCTCTTTATTTTAATTGAATTTTCAAAATTTGCATAAAAAAATTTCAGATTTCTATTTTAAAAGTTTTTATCTTATCTTATCTTAGTTTTAAATTTCAAAATTCAAATCTTTTTCAAAATTCATATCTTTTTCAAAATCTTATCTTATCTTATTTCAAAATCAAATTTCAAATTTCAATATTTAAATTCCAAAATTCAAATTTAAAAATTCAAATTTAAAATTTTAAAAATCAAACCTTTTTAAAATTTAAATCTTTTTCAAAACTTTATCTTATATTGTTGACTTTTACAAAAATCAAAATTCAAAATTTAAAATTCAAATTTCAAATTTCAAAATTTTAAATTTCAAAATTCAAATTTCAAAATTCAAAATTTAATTTTTCAAATTCAAAATTTAAATTTCAATAACCTTTTAATTTAAAATTGTTTTTATTTTTGTTTTTAATTTTTATTTGTTACTATGAACTCTCACCCCTTTGGCTACAAGTCTGGTTACAATCATGTTGCAGGAAGAGGCATCAAGGTTGGAACAATCAAAGATGGGAGGAGCCACCAGGATTTGATCAACCCTGATGGCAACAACCACCTCCAATGGACTATCAACAACCACCACCATATGCCTATAAACCCTCTCCTCAACATTATTTTAGACCACCATACTCACAAGTCCCTTTCCACCATTCGCCTCCATATGACCCTAACCCGTATCCACCATACCAACCACCTTATGAGCCAAATGAACCATACACAGAACCACCCACATTCCAGCACAACTACTTTCATGAACCACCACCACAATATACACCATCTCCTTATCATTATCAAGATGTACCACCTTCCTACCATGAACCCTTTCTCCCAACAAATGAACCCTCCTATCCACCCCAAACCTCCATGGAGAAAGCACTTGCCGATCTAAACTCTACTATACAAGCTCTCGTCGCCCAAATCGGACCACCAAATACCTTCAACAATCAACCCTCAAGCTCTAGTGTACTTCCTTTTCAACCACAGAATGATCTCTCCATCCCATCACCACCATCCATGGAAGAGTACCCACATCCATCAATGCAAGAGCAACATGATCCCAATGATGCTATTGATATGGAACAAGAGAGAAGGGATCATCTTCGCGAATCCATACTTCATAAGGAGCTAGAGGAGGCCCTTAAGGTGAAGGTAGTAAAGACCCTTGAAGTCAAAGGAGTGGTTGAAGAATTAGTGAAGGAAGACATCAAAGAGGAGTCTAATTTTGTCTTAGAGCAAGAGGAGACCCAAAATGTGGGGATAGGAGAGACCCTTAAAGATGAAAGAATAGTTGAAAGGAGTTGTCATGGAAAGAAAATCATCAAGGTTGAGTACGATTTTATATTAAAACTACTGGACAAAGCAGTAATTATTGAAGAGGAAGAAGTGGTTGAAGACCTGGGAGATGCTGAACCTCCATGGGAAAGTCAAGACATAGAGCCTCCTTCTAAGACGGTTGCATTTGATGTTGAGGAGGGTGTACAACCTCCAAGGCATGTCATGGTTAAGGAATTGGAAGAGGTCGATCAAGAGATGGAGATTCAAGAAGAAGAAGGACAACCTCTCATGCCCTTGGAAAGCAGTGAAGAGGAGATTGAATTGGAAGAAAGCTACCAAGAGGAAGAGGTTGAAATTGAAGAAGCTTACAAGGAGGTGGAAGTTGTCAAAGAAGAGCACAAGGGAGTAGAGCTTGCAAGTCCATTAGAAACACCTCTCCCAAGGCCATTACAGTCCAACACAATGTTCAAGTGGGTAAAATTCTTATCCTTGACCTTTACCTCCCCACTTGAATATGGGCTACTGGAGACGAATGGTCAACTTAGTGCTCTTTGTGGCTTAAGAGTAAGAGGAAGATGGTCAGTGGTAAGAATTGTCCTGCAAGGTTCATTATGGTTGGAAGCTTTAAGTTTAAACGCAAAGGTTGGTGTAGAACTCAATTGAATGGGTCTGGGAAGTTGTTTGGACGCTTCAGTGACAATTCTAAGGCTAAACCACCCAGATGGAATCATGATAATCAACTTGAAGACGGGTGTAGAAACAAGATTTGGGATCCAGGAATATATGAGGATCAATTTTGGGAGCTCAAAGCTTGTGAAGAACTCCATCAAAGCTTGAGGAATTTACTTGGTATTGATAGAGCTTATTGGAAGTCCAAGCGTTGGTGGAAGTTTCAAGATGAGTTCAAGCACAAGCCGCCATGACAAGGAGCTCAGAAAATGTCCAACTTAAGGACTTTAACTAAAAGTGCTAGGTGGGAGACAACCCACCATGGTATGATTGCTTCTTTTTTAATTTTATTTCGTGTTATTTGTTTTTCTTTTATTTTATTGGACCTGGAATTATTCATAACATCTGCATACTACATTATGCATTTTGCATTAAAAAAAAAACGCACGCGACGCGGCAGCGTCGCTGACGCGTCCGCGTCACCAGTGCATTGGGAAGAAAAGAAGATTGAACAGAGAGTCACGCGATAGCGTGGCTGGAGGCGTCTGCGTCATTTGCGAAAAATGCCTCCCACGCGTTCGCGTCACCCACGCGAACGCGTGCCCTAAAAATGGACGTAAAAAGGGTGTATGGCAGCAAGTTGTGATGGAATGGGGCTGGACTCGTGCTGGAAGCCCAAGCCCTCCCACACGAACGCATTCCCCACGCGACCTCGTCATTTTCCAAAAAATGGCCATCCACGCGATCGCGTCACTCACGCGACCGCGTCACCCAGATTTTTGGCAAAATACATTTAAAACAGAGAGTTGCGCGACCGCGAGGCTGCCCTCACGCTAATGGCACAAATCACTCCACGTGAATGCGTGACCCATGCGTCTGCGTCACTTCACATAAGCGCCATTCGCGCGAACGCATACCCCACACGTCCGCGTCCCCTGTGCCGCACAGCTTATCTAAATTAGCCAAAAAGATCTTATCTTTTCTTCCCCAATCCTAATTTTTCTTATCCTTTCTTACTTTCTTCTTCTTCATCTCTTTAACTTCTCATCCCTCTTCACTTCCATTCTATTTCATTTAATTTATTTGCATACTTTCATTCATTGCATTATTTTCATTGGTGTTAGAAATTTATTTGGGTCATTATTTTCTATATTTTTGTGGATTATTAAAGGAATTGTTTGAGAATTATATATTACTTTTTAAAGGGTTGCTTGCATGTTCAATTTAATACTTTCAATAGCTTATTTACCATGCTTGCTATGTGTTTGTGAAAAAGCCCGTATGGCATTGTGCACTATTTTTCGATTTCTTTCTATCTACTACTCTAAATGCTTGCTTTTCACAAAACTCTTTTTATATTTTATTACTTAAATATAATTGTTATTACAAACATGTTGTTAGTTTGAAAGACATGGTAATCTAACTTGGACATTGAATGCTTGATATATGCTACTCATGCCTTTGCCATCATGCCAATAAATATCTTGCATTTAATTGTCATTACATGCACTTGTTATATTTCCATTGATGAACTTTTCACATGTAGTCATGACCATGTGTTAACGTCATTCTTCTTTATTGTGCATTGATTACCACCTTTCCCGCTCTCTTCCTTGCTCTAACCCTTAGCTTTAAAAAAGTTACTTTCTTTTTCCCTTTTCAGGATGGCCACCAAGAAGGGTAAAGAGAAAGCTACTCCCAAACCACCAGCAAGGAAAGGAACAAAAAGAGCCCCAGCTGAGGAACCACAACCCCCATCCACTTGCACATCTTAGCATGCACCGAGGACGGTGCAATCTTTAAGTGTGGGGAGGTCGATATCGATCTCCATGGGTTAGTTACTCTTCTATCTCAACACCAATGGTTTATTTTCCTTGTTAGTTGTTTCATTTACATATTTGATTGTATATTTGTTTGATTTTATGCATTTAGTTACTACTTGTTTGAAGTAATATTTTCTTTTTAAAGAAATTTTTATAGTATTTCACTAATTTAAATTAAAAAACTTTTGTTAAATTTGTTTGAATTTGTATTTGGAACATAGTTTAAAAAGCTAAGAACATACAACCCGTGAGATTTTGAGCTTATTTACATGGTTAAATTATTTAACCATAAATTTTTATTCTTGTGTGTTTTCTTCTCTATGATTGCAACATTTACTTTGTTTCAGTCTATATGTCCAATATTTAGTGTATTTACATGCTTGCATATGATTGAGGCCATTATTTGTTATTAGCATACTTATCCCAAATAAGCCTACCTTTTACATCACCCTTGTTAGCCACCTTGAGCCTTTTATCCCCGTTTATTCTGTTCTATAACCACATCACTAGCCTTAAGCAGAAAAACAATTAAATATCCTAATTGAATCTTTGGTTAGCTTAAGATAAGGATTGTGTAACAATTAAGTGTGGGAAAACTGTGGGAAGATAGGTTAATAAGGGAATGTGTTATGTTTTTACTTTGATAAAATATTGGGAATTTGGGTACCTACTCATGTGAGACTAGAAAAATCAAAATTCCATGTGCATTGATAAGTAATGTTTATTTTTCTATTTAAAAAATAAAAAAACAAAAAATAAAAAATAAAAAAAAAAGAAGAAAAAAAATATTCAATAAATAAATAAGGGGACAAAATTACCCCAATGTTAAGTTAATGAAAAATCAATACATATGTGATAAAATTAAAGAAAAGTTGATACATGAGTATGTGATGCAAAAGTGGGAATTTTGGGTAGCTAGGCATGATTCTAGAGTTATATAGAGTGTATGTATGTTAGGTGAAAGCTTGGTTAGTCAAAGATTCAATTTATAGCTCACTTAGCTATATATATACCTTTACCCTTACCTTAGCCCCATTACAACCTTGAAAAAGACCTCATGATGTTTGCATTGGTACATTAAATAATGTTGATTGGTTAGGTGAAGAACAAAGTTTAGAAAGCATGATTAGAGAAGAGTAGAGTGAATTACCCTATACACTTGAGTGATTAGAGTGCATATACACTACCAGTGAGGGTTCAATGCTTAATTCTATGTTTCCTGCTTTCATGAGCTATCTTCTTACAAGTTTACCTGTCTTTTATTGTATAATTTGAATTAGTGAAATCTTATTTATGTATGTTCCTGGAAGATTTATTTACTTTTAACCAAGTAGGTAGAAACATTTTGCATGTAGTTGCATTCACATAGATAGGTTGCATTTCATACATTCTACCATTTCTCTTCATCTTTATAGCTTCTCTTGAGCTTAGCATGAGGACATGCTAATGTTTAAGTGTGGGGAGGTTGATAAACCACTATTTTATGGTTTATCTTGTGCTTAATTGAGTGGTTTTTATCAACTCTTTACCAACTTATTCATACTATTCGCATGTTTTACGTTTTCCTTCCTAATTTTGTGCTATGATTGAAAACATGCTTCTTTGGCCTTTAAATTCCTAACTTTAATCCTCTCTTATTACCATTCGATGCTTTGATATGTGCGCTAAGTGATTTCAGAGATTACAGGGCAGGAATGGCTCAGAGGATGGAAAGAAAGCATGCAAAAGTGGAAGGAATACAAGAAGTTGAAGGAACTGCAAAGCTGTCAGCCTGACCCTCTCGCACTAAAACGGTCATAACATGAGCTACAGAGGTCCAAACGACACGATTCCAGTTGCGTTGGAAAGCTAACGACCGAGGATTCGATTTGATATATAATATGCCATAGTTGTCCTGACGCTAGGTGACGCGAACGCGCGCTCCACGCGGACGCGTCGCAGTGACGGAAATCAGCGTGGCAGATTTCTTCTCCAGCGATTTCTGGGTTGTTTTCAACCCAGTTTTTGATTCAGAAAACACATATTAGAGGCTATAAAATAGGGGAATCCATTCATTCATAATGATCAGCTCATAATTCATAATTTTTAGTTTTAGATGTAGCTTTTAGAGAGAGAGGCTCTCTCCTCTCTCTTAGGATTAGGATTTCTACTTTTATGCTGTTGAGTTGGATATTACTACCTCCATTGAGGACTTTATTATTCTAGTTTGTTTTTTATTTCCTTACTCTTTTATATCTTTAATCCTTATTCATAGTTACAATTGGAAAGCTTTTATGACATTATTAATGCAAAAAGTATTTTTCTATTTACCCCATTCTTTGTTTGATTATCCTCAAGTATTTATTTAGTCATTTATTATATGAAATTGGCATCAATGTCAATGGAGTAGGTTCCCAACTTGATTTTGGAGTTGATTAATATTTGGAGACCCTTGAGTTGAATTACTCAAGAGTTAAATTGTAATTGGGTTTATTGTTGGCTGGCTCTCTAGTCACTAACGCTAATCCCTCCCAAGGGAGAGGATTAGAACTTGTGAATAGAAGTAGACTTCCAACTTACTTGAATTTCTTTTACTTTACTTGGTAAAGGATAACTAAGTAGAAGTAACCTTCAATTATTAATTGATCTTGAGAAAAATCCAACAAGGATAGAACTTCCAATTAATCTTCTCCGGGTCAAGGCTTTTAATTTAATTACATAATATTTCTTATTTATTTTTATTGCTTTAATTTATAATTATATCTATGCCCATTGCCCAAACTCCAAATTCCCCAGAAAACCCATAACCAATAATAACACACCTCCCTGCAATTCCTTGAGAAGACGACCCGAGGTTTAAATACTCGGTTATCAATTTTATTGGGTTTGCTTAAGTGACAAACAAAACTTTTGTAAGAAAGGAATTCTTGTCGGTCTTGAAGCTATACTTACAACGTGAATTTATTGTGAAAATTCTAGATCGCGCGAGAGTTTCGTTCTTCAGTTAGCTTGAGTAAACTTTCTTGTTGGGGTAGGGGTGGGATGGCTTTTGGTTGACCTTTTCTTCTTCATGGATATTGTCCTTCTTTTCTTGGTCACCATCCTCTTTTTAGTGCTCATGTTGATTGCTTTCACCACCTTGATTTTAGTACTCGGGTGTTGTATGATGGTTGGAGCATCCTTTTCATCAAGAGCTTCTTGAATTGGTGGTTCAATGAACTCACCCTTTGTGCAACTCTCTGTTTCGTTGGAGTAGTGTGGACTCCCTTGATTGACTTCCTCCCTTTCTTCTACATGATGTTGCATTGAGTCTTTTGGGAGTGAGTTTGCATGTTCCTTTGTCACCCCTAGTAACCTCTGTGGGTCTGGAGCCTTAGGCTTATATACTCTCACAACCTCCTCCTTCTTCATATGAATCTCACTTGGTATGGCTACCTATTTTTCTTGTTCTTCTGATTCCTCCCTTGTTTTTGACCTTTGAATGAACTCCTCTGTTTCTGGAGAGAGTGAAGTGGTCTCTCTTTGTGATCTCAGCTCTTTAATGAATTGTTCTTTAGAATAGAGTTGTGCATTCTGTCTCAATTTTTCTTCGTGGTCTCTTTTTGCTATTTTCTCCTCTTTAATTGTCATTATCATTTCCTCAAGGAGGAGTTCTATCCTAGCGAGCCTCTCTTCTTCTCTACTTTTTTTGAGTTCTTCAATGATGAGTTCCATCCTAGCAAGTCTATCTAAAGGAGGTTGGGTAGGTTGTAATGGTTGGTCGGGGTTGGCTTGTGAATGGAATTCGTTATTTTGTTGTTGTGTGTTCTGAAAGTGGTATGACTCTTGTGGGTAGTGGATTGAGTTTTATGGATGGTAAAATAATTGTATAGATTTGGGATAGAATTTTGTGCTGAGGTATACTCAAGTTATGAAGAATTTAGGCATGTAAAACTTGGAGGTGAGGTTGGATAATTGAGAGGTGATGGCTCTTAATGAATGGGGTATGAATGAGTGAAATCTCTTTGATTTTGATCTTTCCAGCCACAACTTGAGTAGTGATCAATTTCACCAAAATATGGACCATTTTGTGGCTCTGAAAAGTACCCCATTCCATGTTCTTGATACTCCCACGCACCATGAGCATAGTAAAGTGAATCATTCTGTGGTGGTGGAGAGTTTCCCATGAAATTTGATTGACTAAAATATTATGGATGCTCCTTTCTTTCCTGCAAAAAGCTCTGTCTCAAATAATAATCACCAAAAGAAATTGGAATCTTCATTGTAATAATTGAGGGATTCTTAGTGAGGCAATATCACAAACAGTTAGTTAGCAAAAGAAAATAAGAAACAAAAGAAAATAAAGACAAAAGAAAAGGTTCTAATCTAGTAAATCAATCAACTGGTAGTTTGTTAATCACAATTAATCCCCGGCAACGGTGCCATAAAATTGATGCACGAAAACTGGTCTCTCAACAAATTCTCCTTCAGCAAGTATACCGAATTGTCGTCAAGTAATAACTCACAATAGAGTGAGGTCGAATCCCACAGAGATTAACGGATTAAGCAATCAATGGTTAATTGATTATTCTAGTTAGACGAATCATTAAGGAGTGATAAGCAACAAGGAAATGTAAATTGCATGAATGTAAAGGAAAAACTATAAAGTGCAGAAAAGTAAAATGGAAAGAAAAGTAAATGTAAGAACTAAAAATAAAATGAACATTGGGATCAAGAGATATTGCAATCCTCCAGATCAAGTTCATTCTCATCTCTTCCTCAATCAATGCATTCATTGATCTCCTTGGCGATCTTAAGTGATTGGGTCCCAATTCCTTGGCAACCCAATCTCTCTAAGCTTGAACAATTTCCCAATTCCTTGATTTAATTGCTCATGGGAAGAGATGAAGTTTGGTCACTGATTGTACCACATGTATTTCCAAATCAAAGTGTTGGTAGGATTATATGTCACTATATCCATCCAAACCCCAATTTGGTCCAGCATGAGAAAGTATTTCTAGTATGATCTCCTCATCCCTTTTCCAAAGCTCAGAGGAGATCCAAGTATGAATAGCTTCTTTTCCAAGACAACTAAAAGTGAATTACAATTAAATGAAAATTCCTATTCTAGAGGCTTCTTGTAACTTTAATTGGTTGACACTTGTGGGCTTGCTTCCTTGTGGTTGGGTGGTCCTTGAAAGAGAAGTGAATCAAGTTGAGGTCCAGGTGCTAATCGTTAGTGCTACCGTTAGCCACACTAACGCTACAAGTGTGGCGTTAGTGCTGAAGTTAGTGTGGCTAACGTCACACTTGCTACCCAGTTGGTGTTTTTGGGGCTTAAAAAATACCTCTGGTTTATGCTCCAATTTCATGCCCAATATAAATTATTATATATCGTTAGAAAGCTCTGAATGTCAGCTTTCTAACGCAACTGAAATCATCTCAATTGAACCTCTGTAACTCAAGTTATGCTCCTTTGAAGTGGACAAGGTCGCTGGCATAGTCGCTGGCGTTATTGGAAAAAGTGAGTGCCAATAACGTCCGCGTTCTGGGGATTAATATTGCCAGGTTCTGGAGCTCAAACTTAATGTGCACCCCATACTATTATATATTGTTAGAAAGCTCTAGATGTCTACTTTGGAACGCCTTTATAAGTGCATCATTTGGAGCTCTACAGCTCGAGTTACACTTCTTGGAAGGTGAAGAGGTCAGCTGGCCTTACTACAGGTTGATACTATGTTCATCTTTGCACTTTCGGGGCAAATTTTCTCCCTCAAATTTAGTTTCCACCATGTAGTGCCATATATGCTTAGAAAGCTCTGGAATCCTACTTTTCAATGCCACTGAAATCACCTCATTTGGAGTTTTGTGGCTCAAGTTATTCGTGTTTGAAGAAGGCATGGTCAGGCTGCTGGGTGAGATTTTACCCACGTTAGTGTCCACGTTAGTGGCACTAATGTGGCCTTCTTTGCTTCTCAAATGTTAGTGGCGTTCACTTTTTCCACTAACTTTCACAGCTGCCTCCTTTGTTCCACGTTAATGCCCACGTTAATGGCACTAACGTGGGTGTTCTTGGCTTCGCAAACGTTAGTGGCATTCACTTTTTTCACTAACGTTGGAGTTTCCCTTTCCTTTCACATTAGTTCCCACGTTAATGTAACTAATGTGGAAACTAACGTGGGTCATCTTGCCCTTCGCTAACGTTAGTGGTGTTTACTTTTACTACTAACGTTCCATGCTCTCCTTCTTCAAAGTTAATGCCATTAACTTTCTCACTAATGTTGGGGCTTCTCTTTTCTTCCACGTTAATGGCCACATTAGTGGTACTAACATAGCCACTAACGTGGCTCTTCTCTGCTTCTTGTTACCTGAAATCAATCAAACAAAGTGCATCAAAGTCTTGCTCTTAATCATGGGATCATGCATCATCCATTTTATCATTCAATTCATGCATAATTCTTATGAAATTATTCAAAATTCACAATGTTTGCTTGAATCATGGTATGATTGCATTTTCAACCAAATACTTTCTTATTTCCTAAGAAAATGCATGAAACCAACCTAAAGCATACAAAAAATGGCTAGTAAAACTAGCCAAGATGCCCTAGCATCATCTTCTCACCAGGATACAGCTTTAAGCGATGTCCATTGACCTTGATGAATTTGGAGCTTGAAGGATGACTCAGGTGAAAGACTCCGTATGGCTCTGCCTTTTTCTACTTTGTAGGGACCTTCCCATCTTGATCTCAGCTTGCATGGCATGAGCCTCAGCCTTGAATTATAAAGGAGAACTAGCTCCCCAGGTCTGAACTCTCTCCTTTTTATGTGCTTGTCATGCACAACCTTCATTTTCTCTTTGTATAGCCTGGAGTTATCATATGCTTCTAGGCGAAGGTTCTCTAATTTTTGTAGTTGCATCTTCCTTTCAGCTCCGGCTTTCTCAAATCCCATGTTGATTTCTCTTACCGCCCAGAATGCTTTGTGCTCTACCTCGACTGGGAGGTGACATGCCTTTCCATAAACTAGGCAGAAGGGGCTCATCCCGATTGGTGTCTTGTACGCTGTCCGATATGCCCAAAGCGCATCTTGTAGCCTGGTGCTCCAGTCCTTTCTATAAGGCTTGATAATCTTTTGTAGGATACGCTTTATTTTTCTGTTCGACACCTCGGCCTGTCCATTAGTCTGGGGGTGGTAAGCAGTCGCCACCTTGTGAACAATGGCGTGTTTCTTCAGTAGACCTACTAATCTCCTATTACAAAAGAGACAAAACAGACAAAAGAGACAACAGTGTTAGCATCATCAGTACGGGTAGGAATTGCTTCCACCCATTTGGAAACATAATCTACAGCTAACAATACATAGAAAAAACCATTAGAGTTTGGGAATCGACCCATGAAATCAATGCCCCAAACATAAAAAATCTCACAGAACAACATAATTTGTTGGGGCATCTCATCCCTCTTGGATATATTACCAAACCTCTGGCATGGGGAACAAGATTTACAGAAGGTAGTAGCATCTTTAAAAAGAGTAGGCCACCAGAATCCACAGTCTAAAATTTTTCTAGCTGTTCTTTGAGGGCCAAAATGTCCACCACTCTCAGAGGAGTGGCAGGCCTCTAAAATGGACTGGAATTCTGATTGAGGCACACACCTTCTAATTATCTGGTCAGCACCATACCTCCATAAATATGGGTCATCCCATATATAATATTTGGACTGGCTTTTCAGCTTGTCCTTTTGATGCTTAGTAAAATTGAGAGGGAAGGTATGACTAACTAGATAATTAGCTATATGAGCATACCAAGGAGCTACTTCAGATATTGCATGCAAGCTGTCAAATGGAAAAGCATCATTGATAGGAGTGGAGTCACTCTGAATGTGCTCTAGGCAACTCAAGTGGTCCGCCACTAAATTCTGGGAACCATCCTATCCTTAATTTCTAAATCAAATTCTTGCAGCAACAATATCCAACGTATTAACCTTGGTTTGCACTCTTTTTTAGCTAATAAATATTTTAGAGCTACATGGTTTGAGTACACTACCACCTTAGTACCAAGTAAATAGGCTCGGAATTTATCCAGATCAAAAACAATAGCCAGAAGCTCTTTTTCAGTGGTAGTGTAATTAAACTGAGCAGCGTCTAATGTCTTATATGCATAAGCAATTATAAAAGGGTCCTTACCTTCGCGCTGGGCCAGTGCCGCTCCCAGTGCATGGTTGGAGGCATCACACATAATCTCAAAAGGCTGGCTCTAGTCTGGTCCTCTCACAATCGGAGCTTGAGTCAAGCCGATCTTCAGCTTATCAGACGCTTTCATACAGTCCTCACTCAGCTCGAACTCCACATCCTTCTGTAGTAGTCAGGATAAGGGCAATGCTACCTTACTGAAGTCCTTGATAAATCTCCGGTAGAAACCTGCACGACCAAAGAACGAACGGACTTCCCTCATGGAGGAGGGTAAGGTAAACTAGAAATCACATCTACCTTTCCTGGATCTACAGAAATACCAGTATCAGAAACAACATGTCCTAGAACAATACCTTGTTTAACCATAAAATGACATTTTTCAAAATTTAATACAAGTTTTGAACTAACACACCTGTCTAATACTCTAGATAAACTATCCAAGAAAAGGTTAAAAGAATCTCCGTACACACTAAAATCATCCATGAAAACTTCCATACAGTCTTCAAGAAGATCTGAGAAAATGCTCATCATGCATCTTTGGAACGTAGCCGGTGCATTACATAAGCCAAAAGGCATCCTCTTGTATGCATACGTTCCAAAGGGACATGTAAAAGTAGTTTTCTCCTGATCTTCAGGAGCTACATGAATTTGAAAATATCCAGTGTACCCATCTAAAAACCAATAGTGTGATTTACCTGACAAGCGATCAAGCATTTGATCAATGAATGGCAGGGGGTAGTGATCCTTGTAAGTGGCCTGGTTAAGGCGCCTGTAATCAATGCAGACCCTCCAGGAGTTCTGCACTCTGGTTGTTATGAGCTTTCCTTGCTCATTCTTCACTGTTGTGTCCCCAGAATTCTTGGGCACCACTTGTACTGGGCTGACCCATTCATTGTCTGAGATTGGGTAGATGATGTCAGCTTCCAGCAGTCTGGTCACTTCCTTCTTGACAACTTCCAAGATGGTGGGGTTCAGTCACCTCTGGGGTTGACGGACAGGCCGTGCTCTCTCTTCTAAAAATATTCGGTGCTCACAGACTTAAGGGCTGATGCCTACTATATCCGCCAAGCTCCACCCAATAGTCTTCTTGTGTCTTCTCAGCACACTAAGCAGCTGCTCCTCCTGTTGGAAAGTGAGTTCAATTGCAATGATAACTGGTTGCTTCTGATTATCCTCAATGTAAGCAAACTTGAGGTGGGGTGGAAGGGGCTTTAACTCCAATTTCTGCTCATGGTTAGGCACTTGATCTTCTGGAGCCATTGGTGAGGGCAAGTTATCTTCAGCAAGCTCAAAGGGTTTCCCCACACTTGCACCTTGCTCCATGTGCATCTCTTCTACTTCTTCTAGGTGGACTTCATCCATGGTCTCATCAATGATGTCGAACTGGAAGATGGAATGATCTTTCGGAGGGTGCTTCATAGCTTCATCCAGATTGAAGCTCACTGCTCGGTCGTCTATCTCAAAAGAATAGGTTCCTGAGAAGGCATCCAGCTTGAACTTTGAAGTCTTCAGGAATGGCCTTCCAAGCAAGATGGATGACGGTCTTCCTGAGTCATTAGGGGGAATCTAGGATATAGAAGTCAATGGAAAATGTGAGCCCCTTAATGCTCACCAGTACCTCCTCAGCAATTCCAACCACTGTGATTATGCTTTTATTTGCTAAAACAAAATGTGCTGCCGACCTTTTTAAGGGAGGGAGCCTCAAAGCATCATATATAGACAATGGCATAATACTCACACACGCTCCTAAATTACACATGTAGTCAGAAAATATTACACCCCCAATGGTACAATTAACCATGCATGGACCCGGATCACTACATTTTTTCGGTATATCACCCATTAAAGCAGATATAGAACTACCTAAAGGAATAGTCTCTAATTCATTAATTTTATCCTTATGCATGCACAAATCTTTTATAAATTTCGCATATTTAGGTACTTATTAAATAGCATAAAAAAGGGGAATGGTTACCTCAACCTTTTTGAAGATTTCTACCATTTTGGGATCGAGTTCCATCTGCTTTCTGGACTTCCTTGCAAGGTGTGGAAAGGGGATAGGAATAGCGTCTCTTATAGCTTCAGCTTCCTTTTGTTCTCCATTCCTTGATTGGGCTGCTTCTTCTTCAACCATATCTTGTACTTCATCTTCCTCTTCAACCTCCTCCACTTCAACCATGTCCTCAACTGGGGTGTTTTCTCATGAGCTTGGCTCCTCATGATTCCTCTCTTGTAGTGTGGTTCCAGACCTCAAAGTGATGGCATTGATTCTACCTTTGGATTTGGGTAAAGGTTGAGAAGGAATTTCACTAGAGCCTGAAGGTTGATTATTGGAAGGAGCTAATGAATCTATCCAAGAGACAAGAGCTTGTAAAGTGGCATTCAGACCGTTGATGGTAGAGTTAAATGTAGTCTGCATGTCTTGTTGCCCTTGTGCAAGAAAGCAAAGTATCTCGTCATTAGAAGAGGAAGGGGGATAAGTGATCTGAGGGGCCCGCTGTTGGTTGTTCTGAGGCGCTTGGGACTGCCTTAGTTGAGGTGCTCTGTAAGGCTGGTTCTGGTTCTGCTATTGATAGGGAGGGTTCTACTAATTGCGGTTCTGCTGATTGTTATTATTATTCCACCTCTGATTTCCCTGGTTGTCTCTTCCTCCTCTGTTATAGTTGTCCTTCTATCCCTGGTTTGAGTTGTCTTGCCAACCTTGGTTATAGTTCCCACCTTGGTTATAATTGCCGCCTTATTGATAGTATCCTTGATTTAAGCCATCATAGAAGTTATGAGTAGCTACCAAGGTATTGTCTTCCTGTTGGAGCTGCAGACACTCATCAGTGTAATGATTATAATCGGCACATATTCCGCACACCCTCTGAGGAACCAGTTGTTGACTCTGTTGTTGTAGGGGAGGCTGTGGTTGTTGTTGATTCAGCTGTAGCTGCTTCAGTATGTTGGTCATCTCTTTCAGAGTCTGTGTGAGAGCAACAGTCTCACTGCTAGAGGAAACCTCTGCAACAGCCTTGGGATAGTTGGTCCTATGCCTAGCATTCCGGTAGATTCAGCTAGATCGGCGATCAGTTGCCACGCTTCTGTCGCCGTCTTGTACTTCTTCAAAGAGCCATTACCTGCAGCATCTAATGCAGTCTTATCCTGAGGCTTCATGCCTTGTGTGAAGTTGCTGATCAATACCATCTCATCAATCTTGTGGTGTGTATGCATGTGTGTATGAAAAGGCATAGTTTGATTTCTAAATTGCAACATGGTGCTGTGCCATTGTGATTACCAACTTGAGTTTTGTGAATTCAAAAGCAGTAAAGCATCATGATCATAAACAAACAAGGAACTAAAGAAGAGTTTAGCATGTGCATACAAGTATTGGAAAGCTAGTATGATTAATTGTTGCTCAATTGCATTGGATTTTATTTAATTGAAGTTTTCATCTAGAACATTTTGTGAAATCTTTTAAAATCATGAAAACCTTAAAGAAGCAAATGCAAAATAAAGCAAGAAAAGAAAAAGGGAAAGAATGAGAAAGCTGAAGGCTCTGAGTACCAATGGCAATTCATTTGTTAAGTACTTGTGGTGTTTATGTATCAAGCCAAATGCTTGAAAACAAAACACTTAGAAGTCAAGGTTAGGCTCAAAGTGCAAAAGCACTCCCTCAAAGCTCAAGGCTCTGAGCATCAATGATTAGAGAGTCAAGAAAAGAAAAAAAAAATGAGCTTAATGAAGTCCTCTAATCAAATGCTTGTGGTGCTTATGTATCAAGTGGTAATACTTGAAAACAAAGCATTTAGAAGTCGTAGCTTTGTTATCAACTCATGGGGCAAAGCACCCAAAAGGAGAAGCTAAATAAGAAAATCAAAAGCTTGTTTCAAGGAAGAAATATAAGAGAAAGATTTCATAAATTGAGCTAGATGGAAGCATCAATCATTTACATTTCTTTTGTGATTGTAGCATGCTTAGAAAACTAGCTTACCATGAACATTGAGTTGCCATTCTTCTTACCTTGGATTGTCAATCTCTATTGCATGATTCTTTTCTTGCTTGGGGACAAGCAAGGTTTAAGTTTGGTGTTGTGATGACATGTCACCATGTCATGTTTTTCTATGCTTTTTCATTTGTTTTCAATAGGTTTTATGCACTTTCTTGAGCCATAAGCAAGCCAATTGGGTAGATTTTCATGTTTCCGTTGATTCAATCAACCATGTATGAATTAATGTAATTTCATGAGATTTTATGCTATAATTGTCATATATTATGAAAGAATAACAAACTCATGATTTTGAGCAAAGCTTTGATGTGTTTGGTTGATTGATGATAGGAGAAAAGAGTTTGGAAGAAGGTTGAAGAAAGAAGGAAAGGCTAGGAGCAAGAGAGAACAAAAAGTTTGAGCAAAAGTTTGCCTCAAACTTTAGCTCAAACTTTCGGATAAGTGAAAACACACCAGGGAACAAAAAGCTTGAGCAAAAGTTTTCCTCAAACTTTAGCTCAAACTTTTGGGAGAAAAGCTTAAGCCAACGTTTGCCTCAAACATTTTGGCAAACATTGGCATCACAAATCAACACCCTGGAGAGAAAAAGTTTGCGCCAACGTTTACCTCAAACTTTTTGGCAAACTTTGGCACCACACCAACACACCCAGGGGAGAAAAAGCTTGCGCCAACGTTTGCCTCAAGCTTTTTGGCAAACGTTGGTGCCACAAGGCATACAAGGGGTATACTTCCAACAAGAATAACTTGAGCTACAGAGCTCCAAATGAGGTGATTCAAAAAGAAATGGAAAGTAGGAATCAAGAGATTTCCAAGCATATATGGCACTGCATGGTGGACACTAAAATTGAGGGAGAAAACTGCCCCGCAATGAGCATAAATGAACATGGTGGCAACCTGCAGTGAGACCAACTGACCTCTGCACCTTCGACGGAGTATAACTCGAGCTGTAGAGCTCCAAATGATGCGCTTCCAACGGCATTGGAAAGTAGACATTCAGGGCTTTCCAACAATGTATAATAGTATGGGGTGGATAATATGTTTGAGCCTCCAGAACTGGCGTTTTCGACCACGTTTGAGGCAAACTTTACCTCAAACGCTGCACACCAAGGCCAGCAACCTTGTCCTCTTCAAAGGAGCATAACTTGAGTTGTAGATGTCCAATTGAGGTGATTCCAATTGGGTTAGAAAGCGGACATTCAGAGCTTTCCAACCATATATAATAGTCTATAGTGGGCATAAAATTGGCAACGTTGACAAGAGGACAAAGTAGCGCCACATATATGCACTAGGGGGCCAACGTTTGAGCAAAAGTTTGACCCCAAACATTGGCTCAAACGTTGGTAGCAGCAAGAATGGGGCAGCTGGTGTAAAAAGTTTGAGTAAAAGTTTGCCTCAAACTTTTACTCAAACTTTTACTCAAGCTTTTAAGATTCACAACCCGGTTCACATTGGTTCTCTCTCCAACTCCAAGAGCAATCAACCAAGGCCTCTATCAACCCAATTCCATCAAGAGCAAGGGCCCAATTGACACCACTCAAAGGCACAAGAGATAGTTAGAATAGAAATTTCATTTTAATTGTAATTTGTTTTGAATTTCATTTTTATTTTGTAAAAACGCCTATAAATAAGTATCTGTTTCATTTTATTGGGGAGGCGAGCTCCACTAGGGAGCATTAGGAATATAGAACTCTCTCTCTTTAGTTTTTTTTTAAATCTTGGGTTGAGAATTGAAAAAATTCTGTTTCAATCTCACCTTGAGAATTCTCTCTGTTTTCTTCTTCTGCAATTTTAATTTCTCCTCTACTACAAGTTCCTTTGCTGCAAGTTTACAATTTAATTTACATTGAGCTTGATTTTGATCTTTGGTTCTCATTGCTTTCTGTTCTCACTGAATTCAATTTACATTCAAGCAATTTAATTCTTATGCAAGTGCTCTGCATTTTACATTTCTGTTCATGATCTGATTTACTTTTCCTGCAAGTTTAATTTTCTCTAAGCTTTGATCTATTGCTCTCTTTAATTTCCAGCACCCACTCCCCTTTACATTTAATGAAATTTTACTTTTCTTGCAATTTAAGATTCTTGCATTTTACATTTCTTGCTCTTTAAGTTACTCGCCAATTTACACTCTGCAACTTTAAATTCATTATCATTTACTTTCTGTTGGATACAATTTCACCCAATCTCACCTAAATGATAGATTGACTAAACTAATCATCCACTAAAGTTGCTTGATCCATCAATCCCTGTGGGATCGACCTCACTCCCGTGAGTTTTATTACTTGATGCGACCCGGTGCACTTGCCGGTGAGTTTTGTGTCAGATCGTTTTCCGCACATCAAGTTTTTGGCGCCATTGCCGGGGATTGATTTAGATCAACAATGATTAAGTGGGTGAGAAGTCTAGATCAAGCATTTTCTTTATTTTTGTTTTCTGTTTTAAATTGAAACCAAGGTGTTTGAGTTATTGCCTCACTAAGAAATTCTTTCTCTATGACATGAATTTCAAATTTCATTGATGTTTACAAAATACAAATGGAGTTCAACTCATCTTATGGTCAAACAAAATTTTATGGGATATCACCCACCATCACCAATCTCTAATGGTGGTTGGGAATATCACCAAGAAACTTCAAATTCTGGGCACTCCAATTCATGGAGCTATGCTTCAGAACCACAAGATGAGAAAGAAAATCATATGGGATATTTCCCTCCACCACAAAATGATGCAAGTCATGATTCTAATGGTGGCTGGGAAGGGAATTCTAGTGCTCCATATGATATTCATCCAAAGATATCATCACTTGACCATACTTCAACCGAAAGCCCCTTTCAAAACTCACCACCCACATAAACTTCCATGAACCACTCAAGGCTTTCAGAGCTTGAGTCCATGTTCAAAAAATATGAGAAAGAAGCACAAATATCCTGGAAAAGGCAAGAAGCTCTCTCCAAAAATATGAATGGAGATTTAGAGAAAATAAGGAGGAGCTTAGAACCACTGAGCAAGAAAAATGAAGGCCAATTGATGGATATGAAGGAGAAAGTGGAAGAGCAAGATAAGGAGGCCACTGCATCAAGTGAACTTTCAATGAAGAATGAGGTGGTTGAACCTGAAACTGCACTTGAGATGACAAGAGAACATGAAGACTCACAACTCTCACAAACCTCCCTGGACCAAAACGCCTCAACACTTGAATCCATGATTGAAAGGTATGAAGAGGAGATGAAGAAAGCTTGGGAAGATCAACAAACCTCCTCCATAAAAGAGCTATTAAAACAAATGTTGAGTATAAAAGAGGAAGTGGAGGAGCAAGAAAGTGAAGAAGTCATTCCAAACTCAAGTGAGGCAGAGAAGTACATAAAGGAGGAGTTCATGGAACCACCAATACAAGAGACTCTTGATGAAAAGAAGACTCCAACAATCACACAACCACCAAGACTTGGATTCAAAGAAGTGAAGGCAATTAACAAAAGCACCAAGAAGAGGATTGTGACCAAACTACCAAGGACAACATTCAAGAGGAGGTCAACCACAAGCAATCCAACCCCTGGACCAATAGCAAGCAAGCTCAATCAAGCCATGTACAACAGAAAGCTTGCTGAGAGGAAACCAAGACAGGGGGCAATAGCTGAATCTTCTCCTCTCTTGAAGTCATTCCTCTTAACAAACTGGAAGAAGAGGAAGAAAGTGAACAACATGTCAACCGTAGGTATAATTTCTCTTCTCTGCTTTGTTTTCGTTCTTTGTTTTGTTTAAATTCAATAAATTGGCATATGGTTACATTCTAAGTTTGGTGTTGCCTTGCAACAAATTGTTTTCAATCTTTTTGGATGATTGCATCAAATCAAAAATGAAAGTGACACACCAAGATTCTAAGTTTGGTGTGCCACCTATTTTTCTATGCAAATCATTCAGCAACACCACTTGTCTGCATAACCATAATGTCTTTGCAGTGTTAATTTTCTTTTGGTTTGATATTTTGTTATTCTGTTTACTTTAGTTAATTCTTTGTTTTTAATGCTTTCATTTTAGTTTGCTTATTTGCTGTGTTTATTAATACATCACCAAGAGAGATTTATTAATGACAGATTCTTGGCTTAGTGATTGTATTTAATAAAGAACAGTTTCATTTGCTTGGTTTTAATTCAAATAAATGGACATAGGATTGCATTCTAAGTTTGGTATTGCTATGCAACACAATTTGCTTCAAATCTTTACTGGATACTTGCATTGATTCCAAGTGAAAGTGTCACACTAAGTTTGGTGTGCCACTTATTCTTTATGCAAAGTATTATGCTCACCTTCTTAAGCTTGCAATCACAATGTCTCTGTCTCTTGTGCCTTGATTATTATCTTTAATTTTGCTTGCTTGAAACACATGTACTACTAACATTTCTTGTGTAAGACATTCATGATCCATCTTAGCCCCATAGCCACGGTTCTAATAGTTGCTTGAGGATGAGCAAGCATTCTGAGTTTGGTATGGGAAGGAGGAGAATGGGAGGAAAATGACAACAATAGAGAAGATGAACTACAAGGTTGTAAAGTTCCTTTTCCTCTCATTTGTTTCAAGCACTATAAACTGCATGATTGTCTTTACCTTCTCTGTATGCATGTGTATATGAAAAGGCATAGTTTGATTTCTAAATTGCAACATGGTGCTGTGCCATTGTGATTACCAACATGAGTTTTGTGAATTCAAAAGCAGTAAAGCATCATGATCATAAACAAACAAGGAACTAAAGAAGAGTTTAGCATGTGCATACAAGTATTGGAAAGCTAGTATGATTAATTGTTGCTCAATTGCATTGGCTTTTATTTAATTGAAGTTTTCATCTAGAACATTTTGTGAAATCTTTTAAAATCATGAAAACCTTGAAGAAGCAAATGCAAAATAAAGCAAGAAAAGAAAAAGGGGAAGAATGAGAAAGCTGAAGGCTCTGAGTACCAATGGCAATTCATTTGTTAAGTACTTGTGGTGTTTATGTATCAAGCCAAATGCTTGAAAACAAAACACTTAGAAGTCAAGGTTAGGCTCAAAGTGCAAAAGCACTCCCTCAAAGCTCAAGGCTCTGAGCATCAATGATTAAAGAGTCAAGAAAAGAAAAGAAAAATGAGCTTAATGAAGTCCTCTAATCAAATGCTTGTGGTGCTTATGTATCAAGTGGTAATACTTGAAAACAAAGCATTTAGAAGTCGTAGCTTTGTTATCAACTCATGGGGCAAAGCACCCAAAAGGAGAAGCTAAATAAGAAAATCAAAAGCTTGTTTCAAGGAAGAAATATAAGAGAAAGATTTCATAAATTGAGCTAGATGGAAGCATCAATCATTTACATTTCTTTTGTGATTGTAGCATGCTTAGAAAACTAGCTTACCATGAACATTGAGTTGCTATTCTTCTTACCTTGGATTGTCAATCTCTATTGCATGATTCTTTTCTTGCTTGGGGACAAGTAAGGTTTAAGTTTGGTGTTGTGATGACATGTCACCATGTCATGTTTTTCTATGCTTTTTCATTTGTTTTCAATAGGTTTTATGCACTTTCTTGAGCCATAAGCAAGCCAATTGGGTAGATTTTCATGTTTCCGTTGATTCAATCAACCATGTATGAATTAATGTAATTTCATGAGATTTTATGCTATAATTGTCATATATAATGAAAGAATAACAAACTCATGATTTTGAGCAAAGCTTTGATGTGTTTGGTTGATTGATGATAGGTGAAAAGAGTTTGGAAGAAGGTTGAAGAAAGAAGGAATGGCTAGGAGCAAGAGAGAACAAAAAGTTTGAGCAAAAGTTTGCCTCAAACTTTAGCTCAAACTTTCGGATAAGTGAAAACACACCAGGGAACAAAAAGCTTGAGCCAACGTTTGCCTCAAACTTTTTGGCAAACGTTGGCATCACAAATCAACACCCTGGAGAGAAAAAGTTTGCGCCAACGTTTGCCTCAAACTTTTTGGCAAACGTTGGCGCCACACCAACACACCCAGGGGAGAAAAAGCTTGCGCCAACGTTTGCCTCAAGCTTTTTGGCAAACGTTGGCGCCACAAGGCATACAAGGGGTATACTTCCAACAAGAATAACTTGAGCTACAGAGCTCCAAATGAGGTGATTCAAAAGGAAATGGAAAGTAGGAATCAAGAGCTTTCCAAGCATATATGGCACTGCATGGTGGACACTAAAATTAAGGGAGAAAACTGCCCCGCAATGAGCATAAATGAACATGGTGGCAACCTGCAGTGAGACCAACTGACCTCTGCATTTTCGACGGAGTATAATTCGGACTGTAGAGCTCCAAATGATGCGCTTCCAACGGCATTGGAAAGTAGACATTCAGGGCTTTCCAATAATATATAATAGTATGGGGTGGACAATATGTTTGAGCCTCCAGAACTGGCGTTTTCGACCACATTTGAGGCAAACTTTACCTCAAACGCTGCACACCAAGGCCAGCAACCTTGTCCTCTTCAAAGGAGCATAACTTGAGTTGTAGATGTCCAATTGAGGTGATTCCAATTGGGTTAGAAAGCTGACATTCAGAGCTTTCCAACCATATATAATAGTCTATAGTGGGAATAAAATTGGCAACGTTGACAAGAGGACAAAGTAGCGCCACATATATGCACTAGGGGGCCAACGTTTGAGCAAAAGTTTGACCCCAAACTTTGGCTCAAACGTTGGTAGCAGCAAGAATGGGGCAGCTGGTGTAAAACGTTTGAGTAAAATTTTGCCTCAAACTTTTACTCAAACTTTTACTCAAGCTTTTAAGATTCACAACCCGGTTCACATTGGTTCTCTCTCCAACTCCAAGAGCAATCAACCAAGGCCTCTATCAACCCAATTCCATCAAGAGCAAGGGCCCAATTGACACCACTCAAAGGCACAAGAGATAGTTAGAATAGAAATTTTATTTTAATTGTAATTTATTTTGAATTTCATTTTTATTTTGTAAAAACGCCTATAAATAGGTATCTGTTTCATTTTATTGGGGAGGCGAGCTCCACTAGGGAGCATTAGGAATATAGAATTCTCTCTCTTTAGTTTTTTTTAAATCTTGGGTTGAGAATTGAAGAAATTCTGTTTCAATTTCACCTTGAAAATTCTCTCTGTTTTCTTCTTCTACAATTTTAATTTCTCCTCTACTACAAGTTCCTTTGCTGCAAGTTTACAATTTAATTTACATTGAGCTTGATTTTGATCTTTGGTTCTCATTGCTTTCTGTTCTCACTGAATTCAATTTACATTCAAGCAATTTAATTCTTATGCAAGTGCTCTGCATTTTACATTTCTGTTCATGATCTGATTTACTTTTCCTGCAAGTTTAATTTTCTCTAAGCTTTGATCTATTGCTCTCTTTAATTTCCAGCACCCACTCCCCTTTACATTTAATGAAATTTTACTTTTCTTGCAATTTAAGATTCTTGCATTTTACATTTCTTGCTCTCTAAGTTACTCGCCAATTTACACTCTACAACTTTAAATTCATTGTCATTCACTTTTTGTTGGATACAATTTCACCCAATCTCACCTAAATGATAGATTGACTAAACTAATCATCCACTAAAGTTACTTGATCCATCAATCCCTGTGGGATCGACCTCACTCCCGTGAGTTTTATTACTTGATGCGACCCGGTGCACTTGCCGGTGAGTTTTGTGTCAGATCGTTTTCCGCACATCAAGTTTTTGGCGCCATTGCCGGGGATTGATTTAGATCAACAATGATTAAGTGGGTGAGAAGTCTAGATCAAGCATTTTCTTTATTTTTGTTTTCTGTTTTAAATTGAAACCAAGGTGTTTGAGTTATTGCCTCACTAAGAAATTCTTTCTCTATGACATGAATTTCAAATTTCATTGATGTTTACAAAATACAAATGGAGTTCAACTCATCTTATGGTCAAACAAAATTTTATGTGATATCACCCACCATCACCAATCTCTAATGGTGGTTGGGAATATCACCAAGAAACTTCAAATTTTGGGCACTCCAATTCATGGAGCTATGCTTCAGAACCACAAGATGAGAAAGAAAATCATATGGGATATTTCCCTCCACCACAAAATGATGCAAGTCATGATTCTAATGGTGGCTGGGAAGGGAATTCTAGTGCTCCATATGATATTCATCCAAAGATATCATCACTTGACCATACTTCAACCGAAAGCCCCTTTCAAAACTCACCACCCACACAAACTTCCATGAACCACTCAAGGCTTTCAGAGCTTGAGTCCATGTTCAAAAAATATGAGAAAGAAGCACAAATATCCTGGAAAAGGCAAGAAGCTCTCTCCAAAAATATGAATGGAGATTTAGAGAAAATAAGGAGGAGCTTAGAACCACTGAGCAAGAAAAATGAAGGCCAATTGATGGATATGAAGGAGAAAGTGGAAGAGCAAGATAAGGAGGCCACTGCATCAAGTAAACTTTCAATGAAGAATGAGGTGGTTGAACCTGAAACTGCACTTGAGATGACAAGAGAACATGAAGACTCACAACTCTCACAAACCTCCCTGGACCAAAACGCCTCAACACTTGAATCCATGATTGAAAGGTATGAAGAGGAGATGAAGAAAGCTTGGGAAGATCAACAAACCTCCTCCATAAAAGAGCTATTAAAACAAATGTTGAGTGTAAAAGAGGAAGTGGAGGAGCAAGAAAGTGAAGAAGTCATTCCAAACTCAAGTGAGGCAGAGAAGTACATAAAGGAGGAGTTCATGGAACCACCAATACAAGAGACTCTTGATGAAAAGAAGACTCCAACAATCACACAACCACCAAGACTTGGATTCAAAGAAGTGAAGGCAATTAACAAAAGCACCAAGAAGAGGATTGTGACCAAACTACCAAGGACAACATTCAAGAGGAGGTCAACCACAAGCAATCCAACCCCTGGACCAATAGCAAGCAAGCTCAATCAAGCCATGTACAACAGAAAGCTTGCTGAGAGGAAACCAAGACAGGGAGCAATAGCTGAATCTTCTCCTCTCTTGAAGTCATTCCTCTTAACAAACTGGAAGAAGAGGAAGAAAGTGAACAACATGTCAACCGTAGGTATAATTTCTCTTCTCTGCTTTGTTTTCGTTCTTTGTTTTGTTTAAATTCAATAAATTGGCATATGGTTACATTCTAAGTTTGGTGTTGCCTTGCAACAAATTGTTTTCAATCTTTTTGGATGATTGCATCAAATCAAAAATGAAAGTGACACACCAAGATTCTAAGTTTGGTGTGCCACCTATTTTTCTATGCAAATCATTCAGCAACACCACTTGTCTGCATAACCATAATGTCTTTGCAGTGTTAATTTTCTTTTGGTTTGATATTTTGTTATTCTGTTTACTTTAGTTAATTCTTTGTTTTTAATACTTTCATTTTAGTTTGCTTATTTGCTGTGTTTATTAATACATCACCAAGAGAGATTTATTAATGACAGATTCTTGGCTTAGTGATTGTATTTAATAAAGAACAGTTTCATTTGCTTGGTTTTAATTCAAATAAATGGACATAGGATTGCATTCTAAGTTTGGTATTGCTATGCAACACAATTTGCTTCAAATCTTTACTGGATACTTGCATTGATTCCAAGTGAAAGTGTCACACTAAGTTTGGTGTGCCACTTATTCTTTATGCAAAGTATTATGCTCACCTTCTTAAGCTTGCAATCACAATGTCTCTGTCTCTTGTGCCTTGATTATTATCTTTAATTTTGCTTGCTTGAAACACATGTACTACTAACATTTCTTGTGTAAGACATTCATGATCCATCTTAGCCCCATAGCCACGGTTCTAATAGTTGCTTGAGGATGAGCAAGCATTCTGAGTTTGGTATGGGAAGGAGGAGAATGGGAGGAAAATGACAACAATAGAGAAGATGAACTACAAGGTTGTAAAGTTCCTTTTCCTCTCATTTGTTTCAAGCACTATAAACTGCATGATTGTCTTTACCTTCTCTGTATGCATGTGTATATGAAAAGGCATAGTTTGATTTCTAAATTGCAACATGGTGCTGTGCCATTGTGATTACCAACTTGAGTTTTGTGAATTCAAAAGCAGTAAAGCATCATGATCATAAACAAACAAGGAACTAAAGAAGAGTTTAGCATGTGCATACAAGTATTGGAAAGCTAGTATGATTAATTGTTGCTCAATTGCATTGGCTTTTATTTAATTGAAGTTTTCATCTAGAACATTTTGTGAAATCTTTTAAAATCATGAAAACCTTGAAGAAGCAAATGCAAAATAAAGCAAGAAAAGAAAAAGGGGAAGAATGAGAAAGCTGAAGGCTCTGAGTACCAATGGCAATTCATTTGTTAAGTACTTGTGGTGTTTATGTATCAAGCCAAATGCTTGAAAACAAAACACTTAGAAGTCAAGGTTAGGCTCAAAGTGCAAAAGCACTCCCTCAAAGCTCAAGGCTCTGAGCATCAATGATTAAAGAGTCAAGAAAAGAAAAGAAAAATGAGCTTAATGAAGTCCTCTAATCAAATGCTTGTGGTGCTTATGTATCAAGTGGTAATACTTGAAAACAAAGCATTTAGAAGTCGTAGCTTTGTTATCAACTCATGGGGCAAAGCACCCAAAAGGAGAAGCTAAATAAGAAAATCAAAAGCTTGTTTCAAGGAAGAAATATAAGAGAAAGATTTCATAAATTGAGCTAGATGGAAGCATCAATCATTTACATTTCTTTTGTGATTGTAGCATGCTTAGAAAACTAGCTTACCATGAACATTGAGTTGCTATTCTTCTTACCTTGGATTGTCAATCTCTATTGCATGATTCTTTTCTTGCTTGGGGACAAGCAAGGTTTAAGTTTGGTGTTGTGATGACATGTCACCATGTCATGTTTTTCTATGCTTTTTCATTTGTTTTCAATAGGTTTTATGCACTTTCTTGAGCCATAAGCAAGCCAATTGGGTAGATTTTCATGTTTCCGTTGATTCAATCAACCATGTATGAATTAATGTAATTTCACGAGATTTTATGCTATAATTGTCATATATAATGAAAGAATAACAAACTCATGATTTTGAGCAAAGCTTTGATGTGTTTGGTTGATTGATGATAGGTGAAAAGAGTTTGGAAGAAGGTTGAAGAAAGAAGGAATGGCTAGGAGCAAGAGAGAACAAAAAGTTTGAGCAAAAGTTTGCCTCAAACTTTAGCTCAAACTTTCGGATAAGTGAAAACACACCAGGGAACAAAAAGCTTGAGCCAACGTTTGCCTCAAACTTTTTGGCAAACGTTGGCATCACAAATCAACACCCTGGAGAGAAAAAGTTTGCGCCAACGTTTGCCTCAAACTTTTTGGCAAACGTTGGCGCCACACCAACACACCCAGGGGAGAAAAAGCTTGCGCCAACGTTTGCCTCAAGCTTTTTGGCAAACGTTGGCGCCACAAGGCATACAAGGGGTATACTTCCAACAAGAATAACTTGAGCTACAGAGCTCCAAATGAGGTGATTCAAAAGGAAATGGAAAGTAGGAATCAAGAGCTTTCCAAGCATATATGGCACTGCATGGTGGACACTAAAATTGAGGGAGAAAACTGCCCCGCAATGAGCATAAATGAACATGGTGGCAACCTGCAGTGAGACCAACTGACCTCTGCATTTTCGACGTAGTATAACTCGAGCTGTAGAGCTCCAAATGATGCGCTTTCAACGGCATTGGAAAGTAGACATTCAGGGCTTTCCAACAATGTATAATAATATGGGGTGGACAATATGTTTGAGCCTCCAGAACTGGCGTTTTCGACCACGTTTGAGGCAAACTTTACCTCAAACGCTGCACACCAAGGCCAGCAACCTTGTCCTCTTCAAAGGAGCATAACTTGAGTTGTAGATGTCCAATTGAGGTGATTCCAATTGGGTTAGAAAGCTGACATTCATAGCTTTCCAACCATATATAATAGTCTATAGTGGGCATAAAATTGGCAGCGTTGACAAGAGGACAAAGTAGCTCCACATATATGCACTAGGGGGCCAACGTTTGAGCAAAAGTTTGACCCCAAACTTTGGCTCAAACGTTGGTAGCAGCAAGAATGGGGCAGCTGGTGTAAAAAGTTTGAGTAAAATTTTGCCTCAAACTTTTACTCAAACTTTACTCAAGCTTTTAAGATTCACAACCCGGTTCACATTGGTTCTCTCTCCAACTCCAAGAGCAATCAACCAAGGCCTCTATCAACCCAATTCCATCAAGAGCAAGGGCCCAATTGACACCACTCAAAGGCACAAGAGATAGTTAGAATAGAAATTTTATTTTAATTGTAATTTGTTTTGAATTTCATTTTTATTTTGTAAAAACGCCTATAAATAGGTATCTGTTTCATTTTATTGGGGAGGCGAGCTCCACTAGGGAGCATTAGGAATATAGAATTCTCTCTCTTTAGTTTTTTTTAAATCTTGGGTTGAGAATTGAAGAAATTCTGTTTCAATTTCACCTTGAAAATTCTCTCTGTTTTCTTCTTCTGAAATTTTAATTTCTCCTCTACTACAAGTTCCTTTGCTGCAAGTTTACAATTTAATTTACATTGAGCTTGATTTTGATCTTTTGTTCTCATTGCTTTCTGTTCTCACTGAATTCAATTTACATTCAAGCAATTTAATTCTTATGCAAGTGCTCTGCATTTTACATTTCTGTTCATGATCTGATTTACTTTTCCTGCAAGTTTAATTTTCTATAAGCTTTGATCTATTGCTCTCTTTAATTTCCAGCACCCACTCCCCTTTACATTTAATGAAATTTTACTTTTCTTGCAATTTAAGATTCTTGCAATTTACATTTCTTGCTCTTTAAGTTACTCGCCAATTTACACTCTACAACTTTAAATTCATTGTCATTTACTTTCTGTTGGATACAATTTCACCCAATCTCACCTAAATGATAGCTTGACTAAACTAATCATCCACTAAAGTTGCTTGATCCATCAATCCCTGTGGGATCGACCTCACTCCCGTGAGTTTTATTACTTGATGCGACCCGGTGCACTTGCCGGTGAGTTTTGTGTCGGATCGTTTTCCGCACATCAGTCATCCCTTACTTAATAAAGGAAAGTCAAGTAACTCACTAACCAACTCTATCCAAAAGTCCTAATCTTCTCCTAAGGAAGGATTAGAGTTAGAGACTAGAGAGCCAGCCAATAACTTCCAATTAAGATTAACACTTGAGTATTACAACTTAAGGTTCTCCTCTTAATCAACTCCCAAGTCAAGTTAGGAGTCTACTCCATTGACATGAATACAACGTTCACAGGCATATAAAGGGAATAAAAAGAAGACATGATAAATTAAATAAGAACTGGAAATTAGTTAAAGGTAAAAATAGTTCTTTGCATTAATAAATTCCAAAACCAAACATAACTATCTGAACATGGTTAATGGGCAATAAAAAGTAAAGGAATAAGGAAGCAAACTAGAATAATGGAAACCTCAACGGAGGTAGTGACTCTTCTCAATATCCAAAGCAAAAGCATCAAACTCTAAAACTATGAATGTGAAGAACCCTAGAGGAAGCACTATTCTCTCTCTAAGACTCAAAAATAAAACTAAAATTATGCGTAATGTGAATTTCTCTTGAGTCTCTGCTATCCCCTGGCTCTAGTCTATGTTTCTGGGCCGAAAACTGGGTCCAAACTAGCCCAAAATCACCCCCAGTATTTTCTGCATTTTCTACACGTGGCAAACATCATGCGTACGCATCAGTCACGCGTATGCGTCGATGGTCATCTTCGCGTGTCACGTGTACGCATCAAGTATGCGCACGCGTCACTGTGCAAAGCTTCAATTCACGTGTGCGCGTCAGGTACGTGCGCGCGTCGATCCTCGCTGATCATCTCCTTTGTTTCTTGTGTTCCTCCCATTTTTGCATGCTTCCTTTCCATCCTCTAAGTCATTCCTACCCTATAAAACCTAAAAACACTTAACACACAGATCGCGCCATCGAATGGTATAAAGGAGAATTAAAAGTACACAATTTAAAGGCTTAGGAAGCAAGTTTTCAATCATATAACAAAACTAGGAAGGAATTGTAAAACCATTCAAATTGTATGAATAAGTGTGAAAAGACTTGATAAAAACCACTCAATTGAGCACAAGATAAACCATAAAATAGCAGTTTATTAATTACCTATGGGATGAGCCATATCTCTTTAAGAGATGCTTGGATGGAATAATCCGATGATGTGTGTTTGAAGAGGAGTCACAGAGAATCCTATGGCATTACCATAGATCTAACTATGGAGGACACTTTGGAGGTGAGCGGACAGCCACTAAGGTACTCCAAAGTGGCTATTACTGGCCTACTCTCTTTAAGGATTCTAGAGAGTTCGTCCGTAACTGTGATAGTTGCCAGAGGGCTGGCAATCTTCCTCATGGTCACAGAATGCCTCAGCAAGGAATCTTAGAGATTGAGTTATTTGACATATGGGGCATAGACTTCATGGGATAATTCCCGCCTTCATACTCAAACATCTACATCCTTGAGCCAGTAGACTACGTGTCTAAATGGGTTGAAGCAATAGTAACACCCACTAATGACATTAGAGTAGTAATAAAGTTCCTCCAAAAGAACATTTTCAGTAGGTTTGGTGTCCCTAGGACCCTAATCAGTGATGGAAGAACTCATTTCTCCAACAAACAGCTGGATTCTGTCTTAAGCCGATATGGAGTCCCCCATAAAGTAGCAACACCGTATCATCCCCAAACTAATGGGCAAGCTGAAGTCTCAAATAGAGAACTAAAGCGAACCTAGAGAGGACAGTAAGTGCCTCTAGAAAGGATTGGGCTAGAAAGTTTGATGATGCTCTGTGGGCATACAGAAGAGCTTTCAAAACCCCCTATTGGAACTTCACCATATCAGTTAGTATATGGGAAGTGCTATCACTTGCCAGTGGAACTAGAACACAAAGCCTATTGGGCTACCAGGTTTCTCAACCTTGATGCTAAAGCACCATGTGGAAACGGCTGCTCCAACTAAATGAGTTGGATGAATTCCACTTAGAAGCATTTGAAAATGCAAAAATCTATAAAGAAAAGGCAAAGAGGTGGCATGACAGGAAGCTAGCTTCCAGAGCCTTTGAACCAAGATAGAAAGTCTAGATCTTCAATTCAAGACTCAAACTATTCCCTGGGAAACTTAAATCCCGGTGGATAAGACCATTTGTGACTACCAAGGTATCACCTTACGGACACATAGAACTTCAAGGTAAAGAAACCAGGTTCACTGTCAATGGACAGAGGGTTAAGCATTACCTTGAAGGAGATATAGAGCCAGGAGGCTCAACACTGCTACTAAGTTAAGTACAGTGAAGTCCAGCTTAAGACAATAAAGAAGCGCTTGTTGGGAGGCAACCCAATATTCACTCATACTTTATTGATTTTCTAGTTATTTCTGTGTTATTTAATTTTTTTTAATTAGTTTTTAATTATATTTTAAGTTATTTTTAGTGTTAGTGATCTTGTACAATGCTTAAACAGAGACAAAATGATGCAGAACAACAAACAGAAAACCCTGGAGTAAGGAGCTTTCTAGCGCTTAAACGCCAGAAAGGGTAGGGTGTTGGGCGTTTAAACGCCCATGGAAACAGCAGGCTGGGCATTTAACGCCCTGAAAGGAGCACAAGCCTGGCGTTTAAATGCCAGCCAGGAGGTCCTGGCTGGGTGTTTAAATGCCCAAGAGGGAGCATCAGCATGGCGTTAAATGCCAGAATGCTAGCATTCTGGGCGTTTAAACGCCAACATGACAGCATGGAGGTAACTTCAATTTTTCAATCTTATCTTGATTCAGCTCATCTTCATTCAATTTAATTTCAAAAATTCTTTAATTTTTATATCAAATCTTATTTAAATATCTCAATTTCAATTTCAAAATTAAAACATTTTTTTTAAAAAAAAATTCAAATCCTTTTAAAAATTGCATAACTTTTACAACTTATCTTTAAATCTTTCAAAATCTTTTTATCTTGTTCATATCTTGCCTTTAATACCTTTTCTAGCCTCTTAAAATCTTTTCTTATCTTTTCAATTTAACAACTTAATTTTTTATTTTTTATTTTATTTTATCTTTTTCAAAAATCTTTATCTTTATTTTCTATCTTTTATCTTATATTTTATCTTTAATCTTCTTCTTCGAAAATCCCCCCCCTCCTATTTATATGAGTGATAGTGCCCCCCTCCCTCTCCCATCACCTCTCATTCGAATTCTCCCTTCTCTTTCCCTCTTCTATTCTCTTTTCTACTTCTTCCTTTCTTACCTTTTGCTCGAGGACGAGCAAATTTTTAAGTTTGGTATGGTAGGAGCCCTGTTCTTTCAAGAATTCAATTCTATGGCTCCAAGAAGTGGCAAGACCGCCCCAAAAAATAAGAAAAAAGACAACTCAACAGTTGTTTTCAAACATGTTTGATTCTTCACAAGCAGCATGAGGAACATTATCATAAGATAATGAGCAAGAGACCAATAATCCCTAAAGTGGAATTCAACCTTGGAGAAGAAGAATACCCAGAGATCTAAGAGTAGATCCGAATGAGAGGCTGGGAGATTCTAAGTAATCCAGAATTAAATATTGGATGAAACATGATCTGGGAATTCTATGCAAATCTGTGGATGACAGATAAGCAAAAGAAAGATCGAACAGCCATCCATAGTTATCGTACCATGGTCAAAGGGAAGATCATATACTTTCACCTAGACAGGGTGAGAGAGATCCTCAAATTACCTCTGTTGAAGGATGATCGTGAGTCATACAATAGAAGAGTTGTAGCCAACCAAAAGCTGGATCAAGTCTTAGAGGACATATGCCTGCCCAGAATTCAATGGATTGAGAACACAAAAGCAAAGCCATGCCAGCTAAAAAGGGCCAACCTCAAGCCTGTTGCTAGAGCATGGCTAGACTTCATTGGGTGCTCTATACTCCCTACAAGTAACCAATATGAAGTCAATATTGCAAGAGCAATAATGATTCACTGTATCATGATGGAGAATGAGGTGGAAGTCCACCAAATAATTCCCCTTGAGATTTACAAGCTGGCAAACAGAGATCCCACTAAAGCCATGCTTGCTTATTCAAATCTCATCTTTCACCTATGCCAAGAGGCTAAAGTTCTTATGCAAGTGGATAACTTTATTCCAGTGGAAAAATCGATCACCAAGCATGTGATGGAAAGTTCCAAGATAGAAGATGATAGAAGATGATAACCTAAAGAGGAAGGAACCTGAGCTTTCCCAAGAGATCCCTCCAGTAGAGTACTAGAAACAGTTGAAGGCATCTGTAATTCACTTACAGAGCATGCTGGATCAGCTTAGAGTGGAGCAAAAAGATCAGACTAGCATGATTTACAAACTGATCAAAGAGCAAGAGAAGCAAGGGCGTGAGCTCGAGGAGCTGAAGCGCCAGAAGCTCTCTCCTGAAGAACCATGCGCCCCTCAAGCTGAAGAACCATGCGCCCCTCAAGTTGAAGAGTCTTGTGTCCCACAACTTGAAGAAAACAGCATCCCACAAGCTGTAGGTTGTTGAGTTTCAACTCTATCGCTATTCTAATTCCTGTTTTTTCTGTCTCAAGTAATTCCATCCTAATTTAGAGTTGCATGATCACTAGTAATAATTAAGTCTTTATTTTTATTTTATGCCTTTTAATTTTTAGGATTACATAAGCATTAGTAGTAATTAATTAATTTTTGCTATTCCAATTAGCTATAAATTATTCCTCTTATCATCATTAAACATGAATAAAATAGTAGATTTTTTTTAGAAGAAATAAAGATGAATAGATTTTTTTAGCTTTCCAATAAAGAATAGTTACATTACTTTAGTTTTCTGAATGAAAGAATAAACAGTGCATATTTGAAGTTGAACTTTTTATGCTGGCTCTTGAAAGAATGAAGAAAAAGGAAAACTATTATTGATGATCTGAAAAATCCAAAATATGATTCTTGAAGCAAGAAAAAGCAGCAATGAAAGAAAAAGGGAGAAAGTGGCAAAAAAGAAAAAGAAAAAGCAAAAGAAGTAGAAAAAGCCAAAAACCCTTTAAACCAAAAGGAAAGGGTAAAAGGGCCCAAGGCTTTGAGCATCAGTGGTTAGGAGGGCCCAAAGGAATAAAATCCTGGCCTAAGTGGCTCAATCAAGCTGTCCCTAACCATGTGCTTGTGGCGTGAAGGTGTCAAGTGAAAACCTTGAGACTGAGCGGTTAAAGTCGTGGTCCAAAGCAAAAAGAGTGTGCTTAAGAACTCTGGACACCTCTATCTGGGGACTCTATCATAGCTAAGTCACAATCTAAAAAGGTTCACCCAGTTAAAGTGTCTGTGGCATGAATGTATCCGGTGGTAATACTAGAAAACATAGTGCTTAGGTTCACAGCCAAGACTCTAAAAGCTGTGTTCAAGAATCCAAAAGAGATAAAATAGGAGAACCAATAATATTATTTGGATTCTAGGTTCCTAAAGATGCCAGCCATTCTGATTTTCAATGGATAGTGAGATGCCAAGACTATTCAGAAACAAAAAGCTACTAAGTCCCGCTCATCTAATTAAGTGAGCTTCTTTGGAAACGCAAAAATTTATTGCATCCTAATCTTCTTTTCATCCTATTTTATTTTTAGTTGCTTGGGGACAAGCAACAGTTTGAGTTGGGTGTTGTGATGAGCGGATATTTTATACGCTTTTTGGCATCGTTTTCATATAGTTTTTAATAGGTTTTACTTAGTTTTTATTATCTTTTTATAGGTTTTAGTGTTTAATTCACATTTTTTGGATTCCACTTTGAGTTTGTGTGTTTTTGTACCTTTTCAGGTATTTTCTGGATAAATTTGAGGAGCTGCAGCAGAAGTTTGATTCAGAGACAGAGAAAGCACTGCAAATGCTGTACAAATCTGACCTCCCTACACTCGGAAGAAATTTTCTAGAGCTACAGAAGTGTAAATGGAGCGTTCTAAAAAGCTATGAAAATATGATTTCCAGAGCTTTCCAGCAATGTATAATAGTCTATACGTTGTTTCGGATTAGAAGGCCCAAAACTGGCATCCAACGCCAGTTTCCTGCCCTTTTCTGGCGTCCAGTGCCCAAGGAAGCGGAGCCCAATGTCCAAACGCCCAGAGATGACTCCCTAGCTGGCGTTCCACATCCAAGAGACCTCATAGCACATGGATCTCACCAAGCTCAGCCCAAACACTCACCAAGTGGGCCCCAGAAGAGGATTTTAGCACTAAAAAGACTGTTGTACCCTTACTGGTCATTAGCTTAGTATTTAATGGATTTTATTCATGTCATTAGGCGAACTTACATCACTTTTTCTCATCATACATGTTTATCATTGTGTTTTACCTCAGTATGAGTTTCTAAACCTCCTAGGTTGAGGGTAGGAGCCCTACTGAGTCCTATGAATTAATAAAAGTACTATTATTTCTTCTTCGATCCGTGTTTGATCTATCTCTAAGATGTATATCCGATCTTCATCGTGGTGAATACGATGATCTAACCAATTAGCTCTATTCTTCACATTAAGACGAATGTTCTTGACAAACACCCGCGTCTACTTGGGTTCGTGTGAGTACCAGGAAGAAAAGCACGAGTCAACAGCTATGTTTATACATCTCTCATACGGTTAATCCACGACTTCGTTGGGGACTTCTCGAGATATCAGTTTAGCCGATTTCCAAGGAGATTAAGGTCTCTGTGGTATAGGCTAGGATCCAAAGAAGCAGCGTCCTCTGATCCAGAAGATTCGACTAAGTATATGGCATTTTGAGTAGGATCGCCAGGAGAATGACTTGCTAAGCGCTTCACCCTCCGTTGGATTGACCACGGGCTCGGGCATTCATTTTATAGCAGAAGAGATCAATGATAATGGGCAATGGCTTTGATCACTTATAGCCTGCCATAGAAGAAGATCATTCACAAGTAAAGAAGACAGTAGTACCAGAGTTAATTCAGAAAGACAAAGCAACTCCGACTCTCAACTCTATTCCTAGCATATAATTCCTAATAGCTAATCCAATTGGTTTTACCTCATCCAAGCATTTGTGACATATAATTATTCAAAGTTTATCCAACATAAACCTTTTAATTCCGCTTGACTAAGACCTGCAAGACAACCATAGCTTGCTTCAAGCCACAATCTTCGTGGGATCGACCCTGACTCGCTCAGGTATTACTTGGATGACCCAGTGCGCTTGCTGGTACTGCTGCTGTATAAAAAGTGTGGGTTTTGCGTACACACTCACCAGCTTGCTTAAACCATTAATCCTTGTCAGATCCACCTCACTCTTGTGAGTTTTATTACTTGATACGACTCGGTGCACTTGCCGATAGTTTATATGGATTAATTTTTTCGTCATCAAGTTTTTGGTGCCATTACTGGAGATTGATTTTTAGTTGACAATGACTAAGTTTAAGGATATCTAGATTGAACATTTTTCTTTTCTTATTTTGCTAATCAGCTAATTGTAGTTAGTTTACTTTAATTTCCAGTGCCACATGCCGAGTACGTAGTGCTGAAAGAATAGTATTTTGCACCCTCAAATCCAGTGTCAAATATAAAGTATTAAATATTGCTGGAAAGCTCTAGAAATTTACTTTCCAATGGCACCGAGATCACCTCATTTGGAACTTTGTAGCTCGAGTTATGCTTGTTGGAGTGTGAATAGGTCAAGGTTGCAAATCCTCTTTGCTCCTCTTTGAGTTTGTTTCCAACTCTTTGCCACCTTGGGAGTGTGCTTCCCCTATTTGTGATTTTATTGCTTCTCTTTCTATCATTTCCAACAAAATTCATTAACTCAAGCAATCAAAGCAATATTCAATTTAATCATTGAAAACACTCCATAAGTAAGCATTATGAATTGATTTTCTATATGAAAAAGCATAGAAAAATACATCATGATGCACACGCATCCCAACACCAAACTTAAACTTTGCTTGTCCTCAAGCAAATAAAGAATCATGCAATACAATTTGACAATGCAAGGTGAGAAGAGTAGCAATTTAATGTTCATGGTTGGCTAGTTTACTATGTATGCAACAAACACAAAAGAAATTCAAATGATTGATGTTTCTATCTAGCTCACTTTATGAAATCTTTCTTTATATTCCTTCCTTGAATCAAGCTTTTCATCTTTTTCTTAGCTTAGCTTCTTAGGTGCTTTGCACCATTAGTTAAAAGCATCGACTCTAAATGCTTTGTTTTCAAGTATTACCACTTGATACATAAGCACCACAAGCATTTAATTAGAGGACCCTTTAAGCTTATTTATTTCTTTACTTTACTTTCCTTCTAATCATTGGTGCTTAGAGCCTTGAGCTTTGAGGGAGTGCTTCGCACTTGAGCCTAGCCTTGACTCTAAGTGTTTTGTTTTCAAGCCTTTTGCTTGATACATAAACACCACAAGTACTTGACTAATGAATTGTCATTGGTACTCAGAGCCTTAAACTTTCTCCTTTTTCCCCTTTTTCTTACTTGATCTTTTAATTGATTTGCTTATTCAAGGTTTTAAATATTTCAAAAATTTCATAAAATATCCTAGATGAAAACTTTAATTAAACAAATTCAAATGTAATTGAGCAAAAAATAGTCATGCTAGCCTCCCTTCTTTAAAAACAAATTGTTGCATGACAACACCAAATTTATTCTATGCATCTCATGCCAATTTATTTGAAAGTAAAACTAAGTAAAGCAAGAAATTGTTACCAAAGGTTGGGTTGCCTCCCAACAAGCACTCTTTTAGTGTCATTAGCTTGATATGTTGGTTCTTGAATTTTCTTCTTCTTCTTCCAATTGGTTAAGAGAAATGACTTCAAGGGAGAAGAAGAAAGATTGATGCCCCTTGATTTGATTTCCTCCTAATAAGCCTTCTTTTGTTGTTATTAGCTTGATTCCTCTTGCTTGTTAGGGTGGGGGTTGGATGGCTTTTTGTTGACTTTTTTTTTTTCATTGATGTTTTCTTTTGTTTATTGGCCACAATCCTTCTTTGAGTGTTCTCCTTGATTACCTTCACTTCCTTGATTTCAAGACTTAGGTGTTGTGTGATGGTTAGAGTGTCTTCTTCATCAAGAACCTCTTATATTGATGGTTCAATTAAATCATCAACCATGCAACTCTCTACTTCAATGGAGTGTGGACTCCCTTGGTTGTTTTCCTCCTTTACAACTTCCTTCTTCATTGGGATTTCACTTGGTATAGGGGCCTCTTTTTCTTGTTCTTCAAATTCCTCCTTTACACCCAAAAATTGGTCTTCATCCTCCTTGCTAAGCACCACTCCATTCATTAAGCTTATGGCGGTGTATTCTTCCCTTGGCCTAAGGAACACATTGTTTGGTTCATCAATAAAATGTTGTGCCATTGGGCTCAATTGCACCTTTAGATTTCCTCTTGGGGCCTCCATATTTTCAATCCTTTCTCTATTCTTTTTCCTTAAGAGCTCATCCCTTAAGGACTCAAGGAGATGGCCAACTGAGGCGCATGTTTGGGACATTTGTTCTAGTGAAAGTTTGATAGATGAAATTTGATGAGCTTATAGAGGTGCATAGGTTGTAGTGAAATTGTTTTGAGGGATTTGATATAAATTTTGAAAGGAGTTTTGTGTGTAGTGAAATGAATTTTGTGGTTGATGAATTGAATTGTATGGATTTTTGAAGAAATTTTATGTTGAGGCACACTCAAGTGGTAAAGAATTTTGATATGAAAATTTTGGAGGTGAGGTTGGACAATTTTGCATAAATGCATCTAAGGATGATGGCTCTTGCTGGATGGGATAGGAAACATTGAATTCTCTTTGGTTTTGGCCTTCCCAATCACAATTTGGATAGTTGTTCCATTCATAAGAGTATGAATCATTTTGTGTTCTTGGGATGTATCCCATTTAGTTTGGTTGCTCAAACCCCATCATTCCTTGATCTTGAGATCCCCAACCACAATTAGTATAGTAACTTGAATCATTTTGTGGTGGTGGAAAATATCCCATGTGGTATGATCGATCAAAAGATGATGTATGCCCCATTTTTCTTTGAAAATACTCTTGTATCAATCAACATAATCACCAAGAGAAATTGAAATTTCTTACATCACAAATAAGGAATTCTTAGTGAGGCAATAACACAAACACTTAACTTGCAATAAGAAAAAAAAAGAAATAAAAAAAAAACAAACTAAATGACAAAAACGAAAAAAAATGTCTAACCTAGATAATCAATCAACCGGTAGTTTCTTAATCACAATTATTCCTTGGCAACGGCACCATAAACTTGATCGCATGGAAATTGTACCCTGACAAAATTTCTTCGGCAAGTATACCGAATTGTCGTCAAGTAATAACTCACAAGAGTGAGGTTGAATCCCACAGAAATTGATTGGTTGAACAACTTCAGTTATTAGGATATTCTAGTTGAGCTAATCATGGATGAATATTGAAGTGCAGGAATGTAAACGACAGAATTGTAAATGACTGGAAAGATAAACAAATGAATTAAAGAGCATAAAAGTAATGAACTGGAAATTTAAATTGCATAAAGTATATCAGTAAAAATCTAAATAACTGAAATGTAAAGAGAATGGGGTGATGAACAGAAATTAATAAAGTTGTAAAGAAAGGGAAGATAGAGATAGGGAAGATTCATTGGAGTTAGGATATGATGTATTCTCCGGATCAATCATCATATCATCTCTTCCTCAATCATGCACTCATTGACCTCTTGTTAATCATAAGTGATTGAACCCTAATTTCTTTGTGATTCAATCTCTCAATTCTTGATCAATAGCCAATTCCTTGGTCTAGTTGTTCATGAAGAGAGATATAGCTTGGTCCCTGATTATACCACACATTCTCATAGATCCAAGTAACGGGTGGATCTATCACATTTACCTAGTCCTAAAATCCAGATCTACTCAATGGTGAGAAAGTATTTCAAGCAAGACTCCATGATTCCTTTTTCAAGGTTCACATGGAATCCATGAGTATTCAACCTCTTTTCCAAGATGATTGAATACTTGAATGAAGAACGAAATGCTTCCTAGTAAATCAAGAGAGATGAAGAGAAGAAGAAACTCAAATTCTATTGATCCACTGATAAACCACTATTTTATGGTTTATATTGTGTTTAATTGTGTGGTTTTATCATGATCCTTATCCACTTATTCATTAATTTAGCATGCATTTATATTTCCTTCCTGAAATTATTACATGATTGAAAACTGCTTCCTAGAGACTTTTAATTATGCATTTTAATTTTCCTTTATTCCATTCGATGCCGTGATCTGTGTGTTAAGCGTTTCAGGCTTTATAGGGCATGAATGAGTTGGAGATTGGAAAGGAAGCTAGCAAAAATGGAAGGAACACAAGAAATTGAGGAGATAACCAGCGAGAAGTGACGCGACCGCATGGCTCATGCGACCGTGCGAAAGAGGAGAAATCGCAGTGACGCGGCCGCATGGCTCACGCGACCACGCGGACTGGAAAAGCACGAGTGACGTGGAGGCGTGGACGACGCGAACGCGTGGCAAGGAAAAGCGCGAATGACGCGTCCGCATGGATGACGCGATCGCGTGACATGCGCGATCTGTATAATCTGTAGGATTCGCTGGGGGCGATTTTGGACCCTATTTTGACCCAGTTTTTGGCCCAAAACAGCAGACTAGAGCCAGAGAACATGCAGAAACCAAAGACAACATTCATTCTACACAAGTTTTAGTTTTTAGATCTATTTTTACTCCTCCCCTAGGTTTTTCTCTCTAGACATTGATAGTTCTTAGGATTTTATTTTCTCTAGCTTTTTGCATTGGGATATTGAGAAGAGTTATTACCTCATCAAGACTTCGTCATTCTAGTTCGTTTTCTTCACTTGGCTTACTCTTCCATGTTCTTTGCTTTGTTTAATTTCACCATTAGAATATTCTTAGGATTATTTAATACAAGGATCATTTTTATTTTTAATTGACTGTTTTAATTTTTATTTACAATGTCTTTCTTTAATTTCTTTTCATATGCTATGAATTTTACCTTTACAATGAGTGAGTAGTTCCCTACTTGATGGGGAGTTGATTGAAAGGAATCCTTGAGTTAGAAGGTTCAAGAGAAAGATTGTAATTGGGTTATTGTTGGTTTGCTCTCTAGTTCCTGACACCAATCCTCTCAAGAGTGGATTGGGACTTGTGGATAGAACAGTATTCCAACTTGTTTTACCTTCCCTTACTTAGTAAAGGATAACTAAACGAAATAACTCTCAATTGTCAATTAATCTTAAGAGTGTTCCATCAAGAATAGGGCTTCCATGTAATCAACTCCCAGTCAAGGCTTTTATTTACATTATTCAATTTCATCAATTTAATTTCCTGTTTACTCAACTCAAACCTTTTCGAAAACATCTGATTAATAAATTAGCACCCCTTCCTGCAACTCGTTGGGAGACGACCTGGGATTCATACTCCCAGTATTTTAAATTTCATTTTTCTGCGACACCTTTCTAAATTGAGCGGTAGATTTCTGGCGAGTTAAGAACTATACTTGCAACGCGTATATTCTAATAATTTTTAATTCACCAATTTCCGCCCGCATCATCCACCAAGTACATCGAGCTCCCTTCCCCAATGAGAGGGAGTTTAGTTACTTGTAGCTCAGAAAAAGTACAAGAGATGGAATAAAAGTGAAAGTAAAAGTAAGCAAAACTTAGATGATGGGATCTCTGATCCTCTTCTCAGTACCCAAGGGGTACTTATACTACTCCTAAATCTAGAAATAAGAAATTACAAATAAAAGAAAAGAAATTACACTTAAAACAAAAGAAAATAATATCTCATTGGTGGCGTGTGAGTGGTGTGGCACGTGAGAGTGCACGCCCACTGTATTGACCTGGCGTGCCACTCCCAAGGTACCAAGTGGCACGCCCATGATGAGGTCTTGACTTGGCGTGCCACGCCTAGGCACGCCCCTGGACACGTCCATGATGAAGGTTAGGCATGCCACGCCTTCGAGCACGCCTATTCTCTTTTTCCAAGTTCTTAAGCCTGACATGCCATGCCCACAGTGATGCTCTTTTCCTTCATCTCTGAAATTTAGAACTGGCGTGCCACGCCCATTATGCTGCTTGCTTCTTACTCCTCTGAAATAGTGAACTAGTGTGCCACGCCCAAGACTTGGCGTGCCACGCCCATTGTGAAGGAAACCCTGGCGTGCCACGCCTTCGAGCACGCCCATGAAGTTGCACCATTCTTTCTTCTCTGGGGTTGAGACTTGGCGTCCCACGCCCAGACTTTGGCGTGCCACGCCCATTGTCGAGGATAACCTGGCATGCCACGCCCATACCTGGCGTGCCACACCCATTATAAAGCTCCAAGAACTATTCTCTGGATTTGATAACTAGTGTGCCACGCCCGGCCATGGCGTGCCAAGCCCGGCCTTGGCGTGCCACGCCCATAGTGAACTTCAAGGACTCTCCTCTGGAAGGTATAATTGATGTGCCACGCCCAGCCTTGGCGTGCCACGCCCATAGTGAAAACGTGAAGAACTCTTCTCTAGAAAACATAGCTGGCATGCCACGCCTAGCAGTGGCGTGCCACGCCTATTATGAAGCTTGGACATGCTTCTTTGGAGAATAAGCCTGGTGTGCCACGCCCAGGCACGCCAGTAAGCATGCTAGCTTTAAGATCCTAGTGCTTTCTTGAAGAGCCACACCCACACAAGCGCCCAGTCACCTTTGCTTGTTTTCTTCTTCTTTTGTTGCTCTTTTAACCTGAAATGCATGCAAGAATTCATTTCAAAGTAATGTCCTATAAATTCATGATATAGCTCTTATCAATGCATTAAATCAATGAGAATTTATCACTTCTATGGCCCTTTTTGATGAGAAAAAGAGGTAGATGATGCAAATCATCAAGAAGGTAGGAATGATGGTCTGTTACTGAACCTGTTTTGGTTTCTTCCATCTTGATTATTATTGAAGCCTTGTTGAGGCTTCTGCTGATGCTTCTATGAAAGGTTAGGATGGTTCTTCCATGAGGGGTTGTAGGTATTTCCATAGGGTTCTCTCATGTACTTCACCTCCTCTATCATGGGTTGTTTAGGATCATAAGCTTCTCCTTCAGAGGAAGCTTCTTGAGTGCTGCCAATTACAACTTGCAGTCCGGTCATATGCTAGGAGATCATGTTGACCTATTGGGCCAAGATCTTATTCTGAGCCAGTATGGCATTCAGAGTATCAATTTCAAGAACTCCTTTCTTCTGAGGTACCCTATTACTCACATGGTTTCTCTCAGACGTGTACATAAACTGGTTGTTTGCAACCATGGCAATGAGTTCTCTTGCCTCTTCAAGCGTTTCCTTCCAGTGGAGCAATCCACCAGTAGAATTATCCAGTGACATCTTGGATATCTCAGAAAGGCCATCATAGATGATGTCTAGTGTTGTCCAGTCTGAGATCACGTTGGGAGGGCATCTTCTGATAAGTTGCTTGTACTTCTCCCATGCTTCATAGAGGGATTCACCCTCTTTTTGTCTGAAGGTTTGAACTTCCACCCTAAGTCTGCTCAACTTTTGAGGTGGAAAGAACTTGGTCAAGAATGCATTGACCACCTTCTCCCATGTGTCAAGACTCTCTTTAGATTGAGAATCTAACCACACTCTAGCTCTGTATTTGCAACAAAAGGAAAGAGCATGAGCTTATAGACCTCAAGACTCACTCCATTGGTCTTGACTGTGTCACATATCTACAAGAAGTCAGATAAGAATTTATTTGGATCTACCTGTGGAAGTCCTGATGAACGGACTTTTGACGGTTTAGAATTCACAATAAATTCTCGTTGCTAGTATAGTTTCTAAACCAACAAAGAATCCTTTCATACAAAAACTTGTTTGTCACTAAAGCAAACCCAATAAAATAAACCAAAATATTTAAACCCCGGGTCATCTCTCAAGGAATTGCAGGGAGGTGTAGTTATTATTGCTTATGGAAAAGCATCTTTTTGGATTTTTGAAATAAGGAACAAGGAAATAAAATGGCAAGAAATTAAATGAATAACTAAGAAAACTCTTGGCAAGGTATGAAAACTAGACGTCCTATCCTAGTTATCCTTATCAATTGTGATGAGAATTGTCCATTGCTCCCACTTAGTTAACCTCTAACTATGAAGGAAAGTCAAGTGGATGAATCAATTTGATTCCTCAAGTCCTAGTCAACTCCTAAGGAAAGACTAGCTTTAGAAGGATCCAAATCAACTAGAAACTTTCAATTATCAATCAACAAGGGAGTTTGATAACTCAAGAGTCTCTAACTACTCAACCAAAGCCAAAAGGAGAGAAATCTACACTAAAATCCAACCAAGCATTTTATCAAACACTTGGTGGGCACAAAATAAAAGCATAGAAAAGCAATAAGAGAATGTAAAATCTAAACAACCAATTTCAAACATCAATGAAAACAAAAGATGAATCTCTCCATCTCTCATGACTCGGAGTTGGAAGTAACTGCCTTCCCTTTCCTCTTCCTAGAGGTTTCTCCGGCCTTAGGTGCCATAAATGGTTATGGAAAAACAAAAAGCAACGCTTTTACCACACCAAACCTAGAAGGTTTGCTCGTCTTCGAGCAAAAGAAGAAAAAGGGATTAGAAGAAGAAGAAAAATAGAGGAGATGGAATGGGTTTATGAGGGAAATGGTTTGAATTTGAATTGTGAGGTGGGTAGGGTTTTTGGGGAAGCGTGTTATCGGAAGGTGTGAAGAAGAGAGAGAGAGGTGAGGTAGGTGGGGCTCCTGTGGGGTCCACAGATCCTGAGGTGTTAAGGATTTCTCATCCCTGCACCATATTTGCGTGTAAATGCCCCTTTCTTGCCAATCCTGGCGTTAAACGCCAGGTTGCTGCCCATTTCTGGCGTTTAACGCCAGCTTTTCTCCCCTTTCTGGCGTTTAAACACCAGCTTTGTGCCCATTTCTGGCGTTAAACGCCAGTTCTGTGCCCCTTTCTGGCATTAAATGCCAGCTCTGTGCCCCTTTCTGGCGTTAAATGCCCAGAATGGTGCCAAACTGGGCGTTTAACGCCCATTCTGCTACCCTTACTGGCGTTTAAACGCCAGTAAGCTTCTCCTCCAGGGTGTGCTGTTTTTAATACTATTTTTCATTCTATTTTTGCTTTTTCAATTGTTTTTGTGACTTCACATGATCATCAACCTACAGAAAACATAAAATAACAATGGAAAATAGAAAATTAACATAGATAAATAAAAATTGGGTTGCCTCCCAATAAGCTCTTCTTTATTGTTTTTAGCCGGACCTTGACTGAGTTTTATTCAAGCCTCAGTTTTGAGCATTCTTGCTCAAAATTGCTTTCAAGATAAAGTTTGATTCTCTGTCCATTAACAATGAACTTTTTGTCAGAGTCAATATCCTGAAGCTCAACATATCCATATGGTGACACATTTGTAATCACATATGGTCCCCTCCACCGGGATTTTAATTTCCCAGGGAATAATCTGAGCCTATTGTTAAACAGCAGAACCTTCTGTCCTGGCTCAAAGACTCTAGATGACAGTTTCTTGTCATGCCACCTTTTTTCTTTTTCCTTATAAATTTTTGCATTTTCAAAAGCATTGAGTCTGAATTCCTCTAGCTCATTCAGCTGGAGCAATCTTTTCTCTCCAGCTAACTTAGCATCCAGGTTTAGGAATTTGGTTGCCCAGTAGGCCTTATGTTCTAGTTCCACGGGCAGATGACAGGCCTTGCCATACACAAGCTGGTATAAAGAGGTTCCTATAGGAGTCTTGAATGCTGTTCTGTATGACCACAGAGCATCATCCAAGCTTTTTGCCCAATCCTTTCTACGGGCAATTACAGTCCGTTCCAGGATTCTTTAGTTCTCTATTAGAGACTTCAGCCTGCCCCTTTGTCTGTGGATGATATGGAGTTGCTACTTTGTGGCTAATTCCATATCGTACCATAGCAGAGTAAAGCTGTTTATTGCTGAAATGAGTGCCCCCGTCACTGATTAGTACTATAGGAACACCAAATCTGCTAAAGATATATTTCTAGAGGAACTTCAGCACTGTCTTAGTATCATTAGTGGGTGTGGCAATTGCTTCTACCCATTAAGATACGTAGTCTACAGCCACCAGAATATAACTGTTTGAGTATGATGGTGGGAAAGGACCCATGAAGTCAATACCCCATACATCAAATAACTCAATCTCTAAGATCCCTTGTTGAGGCATGGCATAACCATGAGGTAAGTTACCAGCTCTGTGGCAACTGTCACAGTTACGCACAAACTCTCGGGCATCTCTATGGAGAGTAGGCCAGTAGAACCCATATTGGAGGACCTTAGTGGCTGTTCGCTCACCTCCGAAATGTCCTCCATATTGTGATCCATGGTAATGCCATAGGATCTTCTGTGCCTCTTCTCTGGACACGCATCTACGGATCATTCCGTCTGCACATCTCTTAAAGAGATATGGTTCATCCCATAAGTAGTACTTTGCATCAGAAATTAGTTTTTTTGTTTGCTGCCTGTTGTACTCCTTGGGTATGAACCTCACAGCTTTATAATTTGCAATGTCTGCAAACCATGGTGCTTCCTGAATGGCGAAGAGTTGCTCATCCGGAAAGGTCTCAGAGATCTCAGTAGGAGGGAGGGACGCCCCTGCTACTGGTTCTATCCGGGACAGGTGATCAGCTACCTGGTTCTCTGTCCCTTTTCTGTCTCTTATTTCTATATCAAACTCTTGCAGAAGCAACACCCATCTTATGAGCCTGGGTTTTAAATCCTGCTTTGTGAGTAGATATTTAAGAGCAGCATGGTCAGTATACACAATCACTTTTGAACCTACTAAATAGGATCTAAACTTGTCAATGGCATAAACCACTGCAAGCAACTCTTTTTCTGTGGTTGTGTAGTTTTTCTGTGCGTCATTTAGAACACGGCTGGCATAGTGAATGATGTGCAGAAGTTTGTTATGCCTCTGTCCTAATACTGCACCAATGGCATGGTCACTGGCATCACACATTAGTTCGAATGGTAATGTCCAGTTTGGTGCAGAAATAACTGGTGCTGTGACCAGCTTAGCTTTCAGAGTTTCAAATGCCTGCAGGCACTCTGTGTCAAACACAAATGGTGTGTCAGCAGCTACCAGATTGCTCAGAGGTTTTGCAATTTTCAAAAAATCCTTTATAAACCTCCTATAGAATCCTGCATGCCCTAGAAAGCTTCTGATTGCCTTAACATTGGCAGGTGGTGGTAATTTTTCAATTACTTCCACTTTAGCTTGATCCACCTCTATTCCCTTGTTTGAAATTTTATGCCCAAGGACAATTTCTTCAGTCACCATAAAGTGACATTTTTCCCAGTTTAAAACTAGGTTGGTCTCTTGCCATCTTTTCAGAACAAGTGCTAAATGGTCAAGACAGGAGCTGAATGAGTCTCCAAATACTGAAAAGTTATCCATGAAGACTTCCAGAAATTTCTCTACCATATCAGAGAAGATAGAGAGCATGCACCTCTGAAAGGTTGCAGGTGCATTGCATAGACCAAAGGGCATCCTTCTGTAGGCAAATACTCTAGAAGGACATGTAAATGCTGTTTTTTCTTGGTCCTGAGGATCTACTGCAATTTGGTTGTAACCTGAATAGCCATCCAAAAAGCAGTAATATTCATGACCTGCTAGTCTCTCTAGCATCTGGTCTATGAATGGTAAAGGAAAATGATCCTTTCTGGTGGCTGTATTGAGCCTTCTGTAGTTAATACACATACGCCACCCTGTAACTGTTCTTGTAGGAACCAGTTCATTTTTTTCATTATGAACCACTGTCATGCCTCCCTTTTTGTGGACAACGTGGACACGGCTTACCCAAGGGCTATCAGAAATAGGATAAATAATCCCAGCCTCTAGTAACTTAGTGACCTCTTTCTGCACCACCTCCTTCATGGCTGGATTTAGCCGCCTCTGTGGTTGAACCACTGGCTTAGCATTTTCCTCCAATAGGATCTTGTGCGTGTATCTTGCTGGGCTAATGTCTTTTAGATCACTTATGGACCACCCAAGAGCTGTCTTGTGTGTCCTTAGCACTTGAATTAGTGCTTTCTCTTCCTGTGGATTTAAAGCAGAGCTTATGATCACTAGAAAAGTGTTACCTTCTCCCAGAAATGTATATTTCAGGGATGGTAGTAGTGATTTGATCTCGGGTTTAGGAGGCTTATCCTCTTCCTGAGGAATTTTCAGAGGTTCTTTTATTTCCTCTAATTCCTCCAGTTCAGGCTGAACATCTTTAAAGATGTCCTCTAGCTCAGATTCAAGAATTTCAGTCATATTGATCTCTTCCACCAATGAGTCAATAATATCAGTGCTCATGCAGTCATTTGATGTGTCTGGATGCTGCATAGCTTTGATAGCATTTAACTTGAACTCATCCTCATTGACTCTCAGGGTCACTTCCCCTTTTTGTACATCAATAAGAGTTCATTCAGTTGCTAGGAAAGGTCTTCCTAGAATGAGAGTTGCACTCTTGTGCTCCTCCATTTCCAGGACTACAAAGTCAGTGGGAAAGGCAAATGGCCCAACCTTGACAATCATGTCCTCAATTATGCCTGATTGATATTTAATGGAGCCATCAGCAAGTTGAAGACATATCCGGGTTGGTTTGACTTCTTCAGTCAAGCCAAGCTTTCTAATAATAGATGCAGGTATTAGGTTGATACTTGCTCCAAGGTCACATAGAGCTGTCTTGGTACAAGCACCCTCTAATGTGAATGGTATCATAAAGCTTCCTGGATCTTGAAGCTTCTCTGATAAGCTTTTTAGAATGACTGCACTGCATTCTTCAGTGAGAAACACCTTTTCAGTTTCTCTCCAATCCTTCTTATGACTTAAGATCTCTTTCATGAACTTAGCATAAGAGGGTATTTGCTCAAGTGCCTCTGCAAATGGGATCTTTATCTCAAGAGTCCTAAGATAGTCTACAAAGTGGGCAAATTGTTTATCCTGCTCTGCTTGGCAGAGTTTCTGAGGATAAGGCATCTTGGCTTTATATTCTTCAACCTTAGTTGCTGCAGGTTTATTCCCTACAGAGATGGTTGGAGAAGCCTTCTTAGAGGGGTTACTATCAGCACTTGCAGGTGTCTGATCCCTCATTGGTGTTTGAACGCTAGGATTGGGTGCTGGATGGGCATTTAACGCCAGCTTCCCACCCTTTTCTGGCGTTTGAACGCCAGAACGGCAAGGAATGGGCGTTCAATGCCAACTTTTCTCCCTTTTCTGGCGTTTGAATGCCAGATTTATTCCTCTCTGGCCTCTTGTTGTCCTCAGAGGGATTTTGGGCAGTGGTTTGGTCATCCTCTATTAGTTGTTCCTTTCTTGGCTTTCTGCTACTTTGAGTTGATTTATTCAATGTCTTCCCGCTCCTTAATTGGACAGCTTGGTATTCTTCTGTTATCTATTTAGATAGCTGCTGTCTTGTCTGATTCAATTGTGCTTCCATATTCTTGTTAGCATTTTTAGTGTCTTGGAGCATCTCTTTAAATTCTGCTAATTGTTTTGTCAAAAGGAGTAATTGCTGATTAAGTTCAATAATCTGTTCTTGAGGATTAGGATCAGTAGTTACTGTCCTAGCCTCTTCGTTTATGGAGGACTCACTGCTTGAGTACAGATGTTGATTTCTAGCAACCGTATCTATGAGTTCTTGAGCCTCTTCAATCGTCTTTCTCATGTGTATAGATCCACCAGCTGAGTAGTCTAGAGAAATTTGAGCTCTTTCTGTAAGCCCGTAGTAGAAGATGTCTAACTGTACCCACTTTGAAAATATTTCAGAGGGGCATTTCCTTAGCATCCCTCTGTACCTCTCCCAGGCATTATAAAGGGATTCATGATCCTCTTGTTTAAAGCCTTGGATGTCCAGCCTTAGCTGTGTCATCCTTTTTGGAGGGAAGAGTTGATTCAGGAATTTGTCTGTTAACTGTCTCATATTTTTATGCTTGCTATGTGTTGGTTATTTAACCACCTCTTAGCTTGATTTTTTGAAGCAAATGGAAACAATAATAATCTGTAGACATCCTGATCCACTTCTTTATCACGTACTGTGTCAGCAATTTGTAAGAACTGTGCCAGAAACTCAGTAGGTTCTTCCTATGGGAGACCAGAATACTGGCAATTTTGCTGCACCATGATAATGAGCTGAGGATTTAGCTCAAAACTGCTTGCTTTGATGGGAGGTATATAGATGCTACTCCCATATGCAGCTGTAATGGGGTTAGCATATGACCCCAGAGTCCTTCTGGACTGTTCATTTCCACTTATGTCCATGATGGAGAAAAGAAAATTGATATGAATTTTTTTAAATTTTTTTTATTTTATTTAATTAAAAGTAACCGAAAAAAATAAAACAAAACAAATGAAAAATAAAATAAAAGTTTCGAAAATTAAGAGAAAAAGTAAAAAGATAAATAAATAATTCGAATGCTAAAATGGCTAATTAATTAAAAAGATTTGAAAAATTCTGGATATGATTTTCGAAAATTAGAAGAAAATAGAATAAAAGCAAATTGAAAACAAAATTAATTAATTAATTAAAAAGATTTTGGAATTAGCAATCAAAAAGATATGATTGAAAATTATTTTGAAGAAGATATGATTGAGAAGATATGATTGCAATTTATAAAAAAAGGATATGATTGAAAAGATATGATTGAAGAAATTAAAAAGATTTGATTTTTGAAAAAGATTTGAAAAGATCAATTTTTGAATTTAGAATTTTGACTTGACTAAAAAAAGATATGATTTTGAAAATCTTTGACTAATTTAATGCAAAATTTCGAAATTTATGAGTGAAATAAGGAAAAGATATTTTTTTATTTTTGATTTTTAATGAGGAAAGAGAAAAACAACAAAATGACACTAAACTTAGAAATTTTAGATCAAAACAAAGAGAACAAACAAGAAAATTTTTAATGTCAATATGAACACCAAGAACACTTTGAAGATCAAGATGAACACCAAGAACAAATTTTTGAAGAATTTTTAAGTAAATAAAAGCACAAGGAACACCAAACTTAAATTTTCAGAAACTCAAACACAAATTTTCGAGAATTTAAAGGAAAACACAAAGAAGACACCAAACTTAGAATTTTTAAAGATCAAGAAAGAACTAAGAACATGCAAATTCGAAAAATTGAAAGAAAATAAAAGCATGCAATTGACACCAAACTTAAAATATGAAACTAAACTCAAATAAAAGACTCAAATTTAGTGACTCTAAACCAACAAAAATAAATTATTCCTAATCTAAGCAACAAAATAAACCGTCAGTTGTCCAAACTCGAACAATCCCGGGCAACGGTGCCAAATACTTGGTGCACGAAATTACAATCACACTTTTGTAACTGCGCACAACTAACCAGCAAGTGCACTGGGTCATCCAAGTAATACCTTACGTGAGTAAGGGTCGATCCCACGGAGATTGTCGGCTTGAAGCAAGCTATGGCTATCTTGTAACTCTTAGTCAGGATATCAATAATTCTCAGATTTAATTGTAAAAAGTAAAAGAGCATGAAATAAATACTTGTTATGCAGTAATGGAGAATAGGTTGAGGTTTTGGAGATGCTCTGTCTTCTGAATCTCTGCTTTCCTACTGTCTTCTTCTTCACACACGCAAGGCTCCTTCCATGGCAAGCTGTATGTTGGTGGATCACCGTTGTCAATGGCTACCATCTGTCCTCTCAGTGAAAATGGTCCAAATGCACTATCACCGCACGGCTAATCATCTGTCGGTTCTCACTCATGCTGGAATAGGATCCATTGATCCTTTTACATCTGTCACTACGCCCAGCACTCGTGAGTTTGAAGCTCGTCACAGTCATCCCTTCCTAGATCCTACTCGGAATACCACAGACAAGGTTTAGACTTTCCGGATCTCAGGAATGGCCGCCAATAATTCTAGCTTATACCACGAAGACTCTGATCTGAATCAGGAGGCTAAGAGATAAGCACTCAATCTAAGGTAGAACGGAAGTGGTTGTCAGGCACGTATTCATAGGTTGAGAATGGTGATGAGTGTCACAGATCATCACATTCATCAAGTTGAAGTACGAGTGAATATCTTAGAATAGAAACAAGCGTGATAGAATGGAAAACAGTAGTAATTGCATTAATTCATCAAAACACAGCAGAGCTCCTCACCCCTAACCATGGGATTTAGAGACTCATGCCGTTAGAAATACAATATGAAACATGTAAAGTGTCATGATGTACAAGATGAATCACTAAAAGTAGTTTTTATAATAAACTAGTGACCTAGGATTACAGAAAATGAGTAAGCTAGAATAGTTAGTGTAGAAATCTACTTCCAGGGCCCACTTGGTGTGTGCTTGGGCTGAACAATGAAGCTTTCACGTGTAGAGACCTTTCTTGGAGTTAAACCCCAGCTTTTGTGCCAATTTGGGCGTTTAACTCCAGCTTTTATGCCAGTTTTGGCGTTTTGACGCCAGAATTTTTATGCTGACTTGGAACGTCAGTTTGGGCTATCAAATCTCGAGAAAAGTATAGACTATTATAATTGTTGGAAAGCCCAGGATGTCTACTTTCCAACGCAATTGAGAGCGCACCAATTGGACTTCTGTAGTTCCAGAAAATCTACTTTGAGTGCAGGGAGGTCAGAATCCAACAGCATCTACAGTCCTTTTTCAGCCTCTGAATCAGATTTTTGCTCAGGTCCCTCAATTTCAGCTAGAAAATACCTGAAATCACAGAAAAACACACAAACTCATAGTAAAGCCCAGAAATGTGATTTTTATTTAAAAACTAATAAAAATATAATAAAAAGTAATTAAAACATACTAAAAACTACCTAAAAATAATGCCAAAAAGCGTATAAATTATCCGCTTATCACCTAGCTACCCATAACTCACTTTTTGTGTATTTCACATACTCATGTATCAAATTTTTATTTTTCACCACATATGCATTGATCTTTTATTAAACTCGGTATTGGGGAAATTTTATCCCCTATTTTATTTGTTTATTTATTTATTTAGTTTATATTATTATTATTATTATTATTATTATTATTATTATTATTATTATTATTATTATTATTATTATTATTATTATATATATATATATATATATATATATATATATATATATATATATATATATATATATATATATATTTGAAGGTAAACATAACATTTCAATGCATATGGTTTTTTTGGTTTCACATGAGTAAGCACCCAAATTCCCAATATCTTGTCAATAAGACTCAACACTTTCTCATCAACACAAGTTCCCACAATTCCCCACACTTAGTTGACACACAATCTCTATATTAAGCTAACCAAATATTCAATTGGGGTAATTAATTATTTTTCCACTTAAGGCTAGTGATGTGGTAAAATATAGAACAAATGGGGATTAAAAGGCTCAAAGTGGTAAACAAAGATAAATGGAATGGTAGGCTAATTGGGATAAGTGAGCTAATAACAATTAATGGCCTCAATCACATGTATGCATGAATATACACTAAACAATGGACATATAGAATGGAACAGAGCAAAGATTGCAATCATAGAGAAGCAAAGATTGCAATCATAGAGAAGCAAACACACAAGAATAAAAATCATGGTTAAATAATGTTACCATATAAATAAGCTCAAAATCTCACAGGTTGTGTGTTCTTAGCTATAAACTATGTTCCAAATTACAATCTTCAAACAAGTTTAACACAGATTTTAATTTGAATTAGTGAAATGCTCAAAAATAGGGTCTTGAAAAGAAACTCATTACTTTAACCAAGCAAAATATATGCAAAAAATTATTATCATGCAATCTATCCTATCTAACAAAAGAAAAAGTCAAATGTTGGTGTTAAGAGAGAGATTACCTCCAGAAGTCAAGGACTGACCTCCCCACACTTAAGGCTTGGCACGGTCCTCCGTGCCATCAGTAAGGAGCAAGGTTGGGCTGGTCGTCACCTCCATTGTCGAGCTCGTCATGGCTCCCAGTGCTGGTAGATGGTCGCGCCTTAGCTGGTGTTCTCTTGGTTCCTCTCCTTGCTGGTGTCGTGTCAGTGGCCTTCTCTTTTTCTTTCTTGGTACCCATGCCTAAGGAAGAAGGAAAGAGGAAGAAAGTTAAATATAGATAACTAAAAACCAAAAGAAGGAAATTCCAAGTGATAAAGAATGCTAAAGAAAAGAGAATAGCTTAAATATATGGTAGCTACAACATGTAGGTAAGACATCAATAAAGAGCTAAAAGGAAATTCAGAGTAATTATATGCAAGAGGCCAAAAGCATGCAAGTAATAGGCATGAGAAGCATAACTCAAGCATCAATTATTAAAATAAGCTAAATTAAAGAGCACTTGTATGATGACAATTGTGAATGATAATCTCAAATACATGTAGATTACAAGTGTTGTGAAAAAGAGGCATTAAAGTGTGAGAGTAGAATAGGATTCAATATGCCATAAAAGCCTTTTCACGAGCACTTGGTGTGCAAGTCGAAATAGGAATGAAAATAACGAATCCAAATGTTTATGAGAGCCAAAATTAAAAATCAATTGTCAAATCACTCCTCATAATATCCACAGCTCAATAATAGTAAGGTAATTCCCAAATAAAGCTCCAACATTAACATAAAAAAAAGCATGAAAAATAAAAAAAAAGAAACCATAAATAATTAAGCTAAAAGAAGATTTAGAAGAAAGAAAAATAATTAAATGCAGTAATTAAAAGATAAATGAAAGAAAGAATAGAGGGGAGGAAGAAAAGAACCTGAGGTAGAAGATGAAAAAGGGGGTAGAAGAAAGTAGTAAATAGTAAGAAGGGATAAGAAAGAAAAAAGAAAGAAGAAATAATTAGGAAGGAAAAGGAATTAGGATTGGAGGAGGGGATAATTGAAAACTGGCAGCGTATTGGTTTAATTGTGCATCGCATGCGACACGTACGCGTACAGCACGCGTATGCGTGGGTCGCGTAAATTGATGGTGACGCATACGTGTCAGGGACGCGTACGCGTGGCTACATTTGTGCCTCTAGCACATTTCCAGCATGGGGGCAGCACAACTCTCTGTTCAGCACGCTATTTACGCCGATTTCAAGGGTCACGCATACGCGTCATGGACGCTTACGCGTCATGGACGCTTACGCGTGGGCTGCTGAAAGCGTAAGCGACGCGCACGCGTGAAGTATACGTACGCGTGGGCTTGTTTGTGCGCAAGGAAAGGTTCCAGCGCCACTCCTGCCCAACTCTCTGTTCAATTCCTTGGTGGTGCGAATTCACGCATGACGCGCACGCGTCAGGGACGCTTCCGCGTCAAACATCCTTTTTTTTTTGTAGAATGCAGATGATTATACAGAAATTATGAATGAGAAAAATAAAATAAAACTAAGAATGAGAAGGGACGATCATACCATGGTGGGTTGTCTCCCACCTAGCACTTTTAGTTATTGTCCTTAAGTTGGACATTTGGCGAGCTCCTTGTCATGGTGGCTTGTGCTTGAACTCATCCTGAAACTTCCACCAACGCTTGGACTTCCAATAATCTTCATCATTCAAAAGTGATTTTGCCAATCCTTGAGGGAGTTCTTCACAAGCTTTGAGCTCCCAAAGTCAATCCTCATGTATGCCGGGATCCCAAATCTTGTTTCTACACCCGTCTGTAAGTTGATCATCATTGTTTCAATCGGGTGGTATGCAAGTCGAATTCTCAATGCAATGCCAAAATCTTCTCTTAGATCCAACCAAATGTTCACTAGTCTCTCCCTTGCATCTAACTCTAGAAATCTCAACCTTGATGAACCTTGATTTGCAACTCCAACCATTAATCATTCTTCGCTTACGCTGAATGCCACAAAGCTTCCTAAGTTGACCATCGGTTTTAAGAATACCATACTTAAGTGGGACTGTAAAGCGAATAGAGATAAGTCTTACCCACTCAAGTGATGTAGTAGATGGCAGCCTAGGTAGAGAAGTCTCTATGGTCTTGACAACGCATGTTCAACTCCCGTCCATCCTTTTTGAAGGACTTCCACTTTCACATCATTCTAAGATTCAATCGAAGAAGGATCTTCATATTCAATGAGTTCATTTGGGGATGTGGGTTCATCACTAGGAAGACTTGGTCCATGATCATCTTCACCAAGGGAACTCGCTTCTTGATCTATTCCATCCAATTCTTCATCTGGAATATACCATGGAGGATGTGCACTAGCCTCCTCGACATCAATTTCAATCTTCTTGGAGGAATACTCTACAAATCTTGATTCCCATGTAGGTTCGACATCTCCTAAGTCTTCAACCACTTCCTCCTCTTCAACTATTACGGCTTCTTCCACTTGTTCTAATACAAAGTCATGTTCCTCATTGTCCACTAGAGTTTCTAGTGTCTCCTTCATGTTATGCTCTTCTATTGATTCTCCACATGTAGTCATGGGAGATTCTTGAGTGCCCAGATGTTGGGAAGCTAATCGATTTACTACCTCAGTCAAGGTAGCCGTGAATTCTAGTACTTCCCATTTCATCTCTCTTTGCCCTTAAAGAAGAACACCAAGAGTGTCATGCATTGAAGGTTGAGGTGGATATGAGGGCTCATGATAAGAGGGTGGTACATCATAATAATGATGTGGTGGTTCATCACTCTCCATCTTTTCTACTTGTTGCACAACACACTTCAGTTCCTTGTTCTCAAGTTGAGATTCTTTAGCCACGAGAGCTTCGGGTGTTGTTCGGCTTCTCACTCGGTCCGATTGATGAAAGGTTGCAAGAAATCGATCTATTGTTTCCTTGAGACGATCCCTTGACTCTTGCTCCTTTTAGATAGCATAATTAGGACCATATGGCTCGTGGATTGGTGGATATGGGGAAGGTGTATATGGAGGTGGTGGTTCTTGGGAGTAATTGGGTTGGAATTAGGATGGTTCCATATATGGTTCATATGGCTCATAAGGTGGTTGGTATGGTAGATAAAGGTTAGAATCATATGAGGGTGTTTGGTAGTAGGGGGCTTGTGAGTATGGTGGTTCAAATCTATGTTGAGGAGGTGGTTCATAAGCATATGGTGGGCCTTGTTAGTAACTACAAGGGGGTCCACCATATCCATCATCTTGGTATGCACCCTGAAATGGCTCTTGACCATACTAATTTGGTGGAGATTGGTTGTCACGAAAAAGTCCACCATAACCATTGTCTTGGGATGCATCATAGAATGGTCGTTGGTTATAGCGCATTGAAAGGGGTAGTTGCCAAGAGGGTTGATCAAATCCTTGTGGCTCCTCCCATCTTTGATTATTCCAACCTTGATACATGTTCCCATTATAGCTTCCATTCCCTACAACATTATTTAAACCAAACTCATAGCGAAAGGGGTGAGAATTCATAGTAGCAAGCAAAGACAAAAACTAATAAGAATTAATGAAAATAAACTACTAAAACTAGAAACACTAACAAAAAAACAAAAAAGAAAAATTATTCACAATATTCACAATAACCAATAATAAGGCACACGTTTGCAATTCCCCGGCAACGACGCCATTTTGATGAACGGACTTTTGACGGTTTAGAATTCACAATAAATTCTTGTTGCTACTATAGTTTCTAAACCAAAAAAGAATCCTTTCATACAAAAACATGTTTGTCACTAAAGAAAACCCAATAAAATAAACCGAAGTATTTAAACTTCGGGTCATCTCTCAAGGAATTGCAGGGAGGTGTAGTTATTATTGGTTATGGAAAAGCATCTTTTTGGGTTTTTGAAATAAGGAACAAGGAAATAAAATGGCAAGAAATTAAATTAATAACTAAGAAAACTCTTGGTAAGGTATGAAAACTAGACGTCCTATCCTAGTTATCCTTATCAATTGTGATGAAAATTGTCCATTGCTCCCGCTTAGTTAACCTCTAACTATGAAGGAAAGTCAAGTGGATCAATCAATTTGATTCCTCAAGTCCTAGTCAACTCCTAAGGAAAGACTAGCTTTAGAGGGATTCAAATCAACTAGCAACTTTCAATTATCAATCAACAAGGGAGTTTGATAACTCAAGAGTCTCCAATTACTCAACCAAAGCCAAAAGGAGAGAAATCTACACTAAAATCCAACCAAGCATTTTATCAAACACTTGGTGGGAACAAAATAAAAGCATAGAAAAGCAATAAGAGAATATAAAATCTAAACAACCAATTTCAAACATCAATGAAAACAAAAGAAGGAAGAAGCAATAAACATAAAATACCTCAAATTGCATCAAATAAGAAATTCAATCTAGCATGAAGAATTCATAACCTAAATGAGAGAATAAGTAAATCAACAAGAGAAGTAAATAAATTAAAGGACTAGAACAAATAAGAGTAGAAGAGAAACTAAATTGGAATAGAGTAAAAATCTAAGATTGAAAACAGCTAAACCTAAGGATCCTAAAACAGGAGAGAGTCTCTCTCCCTAGAAACTACATCTAAACCTAAAATTATGTGAATAAAAGTTGTGTCAGATCAATGAATGATTCCCCCACTCTGGAGCCTTTAATCTGTGTTTTTCGGGCTTAGAACTGGGCCAAAAGGAGCCCAGAAATTGCCCCCAGCGTCTTCTGCAATTTCTGCACATGACGGATGTCACGCGTACGCATCGATGGTCTTCTTCACGTGTCACGCGTACGCGTCAGGTACGCGCACGCGTCGCTGTGCAATTTCACTTTTCACACGTCCGCGTCAGGTACGCGCACGCATTGCTGTAAAAGTTCCAACTCACGTGCACGCGTGAGCCATGCGTGCGCGTCGATCCTCGCTGGTCATCTTTTGTGTTTCTTGTGTTCCTTCTATTTTTGCAAGCTTCCCTTCCATCCTCTAAGCCATTCCTGCCCTATAAAGCCTGAAAACACTTAACACACAGATCACGGCATTGAATGGTATAAAGAGGAATTAAAAATTGACAATTTAAAGGCTTAGGAAGCAAGTTTTCAATCATATAACAAATTTGGGAAGGAATTGTAAGACCATGCAAATTGTATGAATAAGTATGCAAAGAGTTGATAAAAACCACTCAATTGAGCACAGGATAAACCATAAAATAGTGGTTTATCAAGTCCATGGTACTGGCAGTTCTGTTGAACTAGGGTCACCAGTTGAGGTTTCAGCTCAAAGTTGGTGGCATTGATAGCAGGGATGGATATGTTATGCCCATAGAAATCAGAATTAGGTGCAGTATAGGTTCCAAGAAACTTTCTTGCTTCTCCTCCACCATTAGCATTGTCTGCCATGTCTGTATTTCTTGTTTCTTGTTTTAATAAATCTCTGAGGTTCCCTCCAGAGTGTTGTTCTCTAACATGTTATAGGCGCCTCCTTAGGGTCTTCTCAGGTTCAGGATCAGGATCACAGAGAGGTCCTTTGTCTCTGTTCCTGGTCATAAACAAGAAAAAAACAAAAAAAAAAGAATGTGAGCTCTATGAATAGAGGACTCCCTGTGAGATGTGAAGAAGAAAGGAAAGAAGAATAATGATAGAGAAGAGAAAGAAAGAATTCGGCTAGAGAAGGAGAAGAATTTGAAAATTGGAAGTGAAACTAGAATTAAAATATTTTTGTTTTTATTTTAATTATTTATTGAATTCAAAAATAATGGTTAATGAACTGAAAAGATTTGAAAATTAGATGATGATTTTCGAAAAACAAGAGAGAGAAATAGAGAAGATATTTTCGAAAATTAGAAGAGAGAAGAAGTAGTTTTGAAGTTTTGAAAAAGAAGAAAGAAAAAACAAGTAAGTAATTAAGGAAGATTTGAAGACAAGATAAGATAGAAGATTAGAAAATATTTGAATTTAAGATTTGAAATTTAAAAAGATATGATAAGAAATTAAAAAGATTTGAAAAAAAAATATTTTAAAGAGATAAGAATTAAAATTTGATTTTGAAAAAGATTTGATTTTGAATTTTGAAAAGAGAAAGATAAGATAAGGAAGTTAAGAAAGATAAGCTTTAACTTAAAACGATTTGAAATCAAATTTGAAAAGATAGTTTTTAATTTAAAAATATTTGAAATTTAAATTTTAAAAGAAAGATAAGATAAGAAATAATCAAATTTAAAAGAAAAGATTTTAAAAGATTTTAAAAATATATGATTTTAAAATTTAAATCTTGACTTGACTAACAAGAAAATACCAAATTTAAAATTTTTGAAATCAAATATGCAAGAATTCCAAAAATTTCAAATAAAGACAAGAAAAGATATTTTATTTTTTTTTATTTTTGAATTTAATGAAGAAAGAGAAAAATAAGAAAAAGACACCAAACTTAAAATTTTTAGAGCTAAGACACTTGAGTTTCAAAAATTGTAAAGAAAAACAATAAAAAGATACAAAACTTAAAAATTTTAAGATCAAAACAAAAAGAAAAACAAGAACACCTTGAAGATCAAGAACACTAGGAACAAAACTCAAAAGATTCAAAGAAACAAAGAACACACAAAGGACACCAAACTTAAAAATTTTGAAAACCAAGACCACTACTTTCAAAAAATTTTAAAGAAAAATACTCAAAAAGACACCAAACTTAAAGATTAACATAAGACTCAAACAAAAGACACTATTTTAAAAATTTTAAGAAGGACTCAAGAAATTTGAAAATTCAACAAGAACACAAACAAAAGACTCAAACCAAAAACAAAGATTAAATAAAGAAAAGAAAAGGTTTTTGAAAAATTTTCAATTTTTTTCTTTCGAAAAAAAGGGAAACAAAAGACTCAAAGTAAGAAATTCAAAAGAAAATACATAGCCAAAAACAGAAAAGATTTTGAAAATTTTTTGAAAAGAAAACAAAATGACTCAAAACAAAATTAAAAAGTACCTAATTTAAGTAACAAGATAATCCATTAGTTTGATCAAACTCAAACAATCTCCGACAACGACGCCAAAAACTTGGTGCATGGATTCCCACACTCCGTACAGCTAAACCAGCAAGTGTAATGGATCGTCCAAGTAATACCTGAGGTGAGTCAGGGTCGATCCAACGAAGATTGTCGGCTTGAATCAAGCTGTAGTTATCTTGTAGATCTTAGTTAGGTGGATAGAAAATGGTTTATGCTTCAGCGATGCTTTGTTCTTCTGGATTAGTCCGGTCTTACGGTCTACTCTAACTGTGAATGATTTCTTCTATGGCAGGCTGTATGTGATCAACGCCTTTCTTGAGAGGTCACCGATTTTCCTCCAGTGCTGAACCCCAGGGTTAGTGCGGATCCAATCTAATTGAGGGTGAAGCTCCTACAGTTCATTCCCCTTGATGATCCTACTCAAAATTCCATAGACAAGGTCGAATCTTCTGGATCAGAGAATGCTGCACCTTGTGGTTCTAGCCTTTAGCACAAAGACTCTAATCTCCTCGTGCTTTAGCTGAACTGGTTGATGCACCACTATTTCGTGGTACATTTTGTGCTTAATTTAGGAGAATTTCATCCATTCCCACATTTATTCAATGAAATAGCATGGTTTCATGACTTTCTCCTAATTTATTCTTAAGAGTAAAAACATGCTTTTTAGGCCTTAAATTAGCTAATTTTGATTCACCTTTGATTCCACTAGATGCCTTGATGTGTTTGTTAATGAATTCAGGTTGAAAAGGGTAGGAATGGATCAAAGGAGTGAAGAGAAAAGCATGCAAGTGGAGAAATCATAGAAAATCAAGGATTGGAGTGCTTACACCGACGCGCACGCGTAGCAGACACGCACGCGTGGAAATGGAGTCGTGTAACAACCCCGATTTTCGAGTACGCGAGATCTTTTCTGAAAGTACGAATTTCTCCGGAAGATCAGTAAGGGGAAAACCTTTGATATATCATCAAGTATCTCAATCCTCATTGTCATTATGTCATCTTTAAGTTAGAACCTTTTCCGAGACATGTCCGATAACGCGGTCACGAAGAACCTAGTTTTTGAACTGTATCGGTTAGGAGTTTTGATTCGGTTTTTCGTAAATAGTCTTAGTTTGACAAACCGGACTCGATTTATGAGAGAAGAGAGATAATAGGATGATATTATCATTATATTAGTATTAGAAGCTTCTTGAATGATATTATAAGGTTACCTTATCAGTTTTAGTTAAAAACAGAAAAATCGGTTTAACCGGGTTCACAATTTACTGGTGCAGCTTAGCACCAGCACTCTCTGATGACTTTAGCAATGCTAAGGCCTCATTATTCATGTCTTATTCTCATAATAAATATGTTACTAGTGTCATTTATGCTAGTAGCTCAGAAAATAATTTTTAGAGATGTTTATGCAAGTGTTCCGATACATCTAGTTTTAGTAATTATACACCTGAGATATTTTAATATTATTTTAATCCACCTCCAAGCCAACCAATCACAACTCACCCTACACCCCCAAAACCCCCAAGGCTGGCTCATTTTCACTTTGTGGCCGAAAATAGGTAGAGAGAAAAAGAGAGAAAAGTTCTTAGTTCCATATCTTCAAAGCTTGATTTCTGCTGAACTAAAACTCAAATCAAAATTCCAATCCGACCAAAATGATCCTCTCTTCTTTCTCTACATGATCATATGACTTATCAAGGCTGGGATCAAGGTGAGTTGGCTGCACCATCTCTCTTTTGATTCAGTTTCAAGAAAACATGCTTAAATATGTGTTTTCTTGATGTGATTTAGGAGGAAAAAGTGCTTAAGGACCACCTGAAAGTTTAATCGAATTAGGAGCAGCAAAACCAGGTAGGGTGTCACGAAATTAATCTTGATTATTTTTGTTTGAGTCGTGTGAATGTTTTATTATTTGGCTGCGCTAAAAATTGGTTGCATATATGATTGATTCTTGGTGAAAATTTGGTGAAATTTTGATGAAATTTGATGAAATTCAAGCTTTAAAGTTCATGTTCTTGGGCAGCTGGAAAAACGAAACCCTAAGCTTAAATTGAGGTTCAATTTTTGTTAAAATCATGTAGAAAAGATGGGGTTTTAGTGGCTGCTAATTTATTATGAATTATAGTAAAAATCGGTTGCTGAAAAGACTGAAAAACGGGTAAAAACAGAGAAAGAATCTAAAGAATTTATGAAGAACATGAAGAACACTTTGAGTATGATGAAGAACAATGAAGAACAGGCCTTAGATCTTAAAAAGGGCAAGGAAGTAAAATTTTTGGTGTTTAAGGGGTTGTTTGGTAATTTCTGAAAGTTAGGGTGGAAAAAGTAGAAATATTAAAAGTTACGGGTGGTAAAAAGTGAATTTTAAAGGTTAAAAGTAAAAGTAAGTTAATTTTCGAAAATTTAATAATAAAATAATAAAAAATAATAAAATATTAAATAATAATATTTAATTAAAAATAATATTTTAATAAAAATAATAAAATAATACGGAAAAGGCAGTTTTCTGTAAAAGCTTTAGAAAGACAACTTTAAGCGCAGAATCTCATAATTACCTTCATAAAACACTTAGGGAGTGGTAAAAACATATTAGTGAGGCAAAGATAAATAAAAGATAAAAGTTGAAGAAAAGATAAAAATCGAAGAAAGAGTCTGTAAAGTTTTAATGACAGAAAAATAGACAGAGACTAGTGAACGAACTAGGGCAACATAGTTAGTCCTTGAATTGCGAATAGGGTTAGGTATTACATGAAAAGTTAAACTGTTTCAGTATAGACTTAATGAACCTATACTTGGGGCAGGCTAACTAATCATACCAAAATTTACATAAGCTTTAAATACATACGTTAAACAGAGAAAGCAGAATAAAGTAAAGAAGTGCAGAGAAAAGAACAAACAGAGCAGAATAAAGAGACAAAGCGAAGAGAGTAATATGATAAAGAGCAGAGGACCTATTGAGAGGTCATTTGTTGCATTAAGGCAACCTCAGAGATATCTATATGTTCATCTGCTGCATTGAGGCAGTCAGATAGATAATGGTGCAACCACTGAGAAACGCTTTCCTGCGGTACAGATTCATATTTTATTTCTGTAAGGCAGAGGAGTTATTTCCTGCTACAGAGTACCGTGACCACCTGTTCCATTTCTGTAGTGGCAGAGGAGTTATTTTCTGTATACAGAAGGTGTTTCGGCATACATCCCTGCAGTGGCAGATGTGTTATTTCCTACGTGCAGTGGACCCTGTGGTGGCAGAGGGGTTATTTCCTGTACACAGGGGTATAGCCAACAGGAAAGCCATATCCGGCTGGTAATGCTGGGTTACGTCGGGAGCGGGTAGAAACCGACAAATTAGCAGTGTTTTTGGTGGATTTGAGGGTATAGCTGTAGCTGCGGACGACGAAGAGGAGGAGGATCCTGAGATAGAGATAGAGCAGGATGAGGAGATGGATGAGCCTCACGGCGATTCTCCGAACGGCCACGTATAGATATAGTTTGACTGCGGAAGGGGCATTCTTTTGATGACACTCTAGTCTGACATTATCTGATAGTTAGTCTCTCACTTGTGTTAGTACACCCGAAAGCTAGGAGCTATATAGTGGTTAGGCTAGCCTGGGCGCCAGTTTAGTGGCTTTTTGTATGGGCCAGGCCCTGGGAGTGTCGTGTAAATATTAGCTACGTAGGATGACGAGGATGTAAACTGACTTGATCTTGTGTAAACGCTACATGTTTTGTTATAGTGTACATGATGTATATTATCAGTTATATTTCTATGTTTCTTTATGCCGCTTTTCTATTACTCTCAATGTATGCTTGTTTATTTTACCTGAACATCTGCAACAAAAAAAAAGTTACTCATAAAATTGGCATCGCTCTAACAAGGAACAGGCTCATATATTAAATAATAAATAATAATTAGGAAGGATAAGTTAGTAACACTTAGCTTCTTGTATGACCATGGCATACTAGGAGTTGGGTCGTTACAAGTTGGTATCAGAGCAGTTCTTTCCTAATAGAGCCTGGGGAGTGGACTGACTATGCTTCATTGCATACTCTGTTGTGTGTCTCATGCTTATAGGATATCTATGTGATATGTGTTAGATGATTGTCTCTGTGTTTTCATTCTGGGAGTGTTCACACTTGACTTGAAGTGTTAAGACTGATCACCTTAATAATGATTGTTTGGTGTGAACAGGACCACGATGGGTTCACGGAGACGAGGCGTACGGGAAGGAATTCCTAATGTTAACTACGAGAGGGAACAGGAGACGTTTATGACTACCATGAACGCTGTGGCTGAGGCAGTGCGTGAGGCTGCAGTAGCAGCGGCTAGGGCTGTTGATCGTCTTGGAGTGAGAAACGGGAATGAGAATGAGCATGGGGAAGATAGTGGAAATGATGAGAATAACTTGGGGCATCTCGAAAGACCTATGACCCTTGCGACTTTTCTGAATGTTAAACCGCCTAAGTTTAAAGGTACAGTCGTTGCGACTGATGCTGACAACTGGTTTCAAGCTATTGAACGATCACTGCGAGCGCAGAATGTTCTGGAAGGCCAACACGTGGAGTTTGCTACTTATATGTTGGAAGGAGAAGCTGAGCATTGGTGGCAGGGGATACAGCGACTGTTGCAATAAGATGAAGGCGATATTCCTTGGAATACTTTTAAGGATGAATTTTATAAGAAGTATTTTCCGAGGGCAGCTCGTGACGCTAAGGAGATGGAACTTATGCAGCTGAAACAGGGTAACACAACTGTTGCAGAATATGCCCGTAAGTTTGATGACTTGTGCCGTTTCTCCTAGATCTGCCAAGGGAATCCTGCTGACTTTGAAGAATGGAAGTGTTTGAAGTTCGAAGGGGGCCTTCGTGAGGATCTGATGAGTTCAGTAGTTCCATTGGAGATACAAAATTTTGCTGAGCTGGTTAATAAGTGTAAGTTAGTGGAAGAATGTGCTAAGAAGGTAATTGCCTCTAAAGCAAGTCGTCAAGGATTTTCACCAAGGAACTACAATAGTTATAATTGGCAACCACGAAGGACAAACTTCAAGACACCTGGTGTGCCACAGCGAAGGAACCCACAAGCTGGTAACATTCCTGCTCGCCTTACGGGTGGAAACGGAGGTAGACCAAGGCAGGATAATGGTAAACGACCTCAACAGGCACAGGTGAATACTGCATGTAGGCAGTGTGGAAAGGATCATGGTACCAGGCCTTGCCAAATTAGAACATTTACTTGTTACAATTGTGGGGAACCGGGACACTTGGCGAGGAGTTGCCCAAAAGGACTTTCTCGAAATCCAATACGAACCCAGCAACAAGGTCGAGTGTTTGCCATGACTGCTGATGATGCTATGCAATCAGACGCCCTGATCCAAGGTCAGTGTATTGTCAAAGATCGATTTCTAACTGTACTGTATGACTCGGGTGCATCGCATTCCTTTGTTTCTTTAACTGTTGCTTGTGAGTTGGGACTAGATTTCTCTGAGTTAAACTTTGATCTGATTGTCCATACACCTGCATCCCAAAATGCTTTGACTAGTTTAGTGTGCCTGCAAGTACCATTCACTATTAGGAACAGAACTTTTATACATGATCTAATCTGTTTGCCTCCATGTGGTTTAGAAGTTATTCTAGGGTTAGATTGGTTATCTAAGTATGATGTTTTCCTTGATTGCTATGAAAGAACTACTGTTATTCCGTCTGATAGTTTAGATATTAAACCATTTCTGTCTCATACTTTATATCTAAATTCTGTAAGAGTTGCATTAGACGGGAGTGATTGTGAGGGGTACGTTCTGTTAGCGGCTAGCTCGAATGATAGTGAACTAAGCTTAGAACGAATCCGAGTGGTGAAGGAATTTCCTGATGTTTTCCCGGACAACATACCTGAGTTTCCTCCTCAGCGAGAGATAGAATTCAGCATTGAACTTGTACCTGGAACCGGACCAATTTCCATAGCACCGTACCAGATGTCACCACTGGAACTTGCAGAGTTGAAGAAGCAATTGGATGAGCTACTTGGAAAAAAATTTATTCGTCCCAGCGCATCACCTTGGGGAGCTCCGGTGTTGCTAGTAAAGAAGAAGGATGGTGGAATGCGACTTTGTGTAGATTACCGACAGTTAAATAAAGTCACTATCAAGAACAAGTACCCACTTCCACGAGTAGATGATTTGATGGATCAGTTAAAAGGTGCAACTGTGTTTTCGAAGATTGATTTGCGATCGGGCTATCACCAGATTCGAGTGAAAGAGTCAGATATACCGAAGACTGCATTTAGAATTCGATATGGTCACTATGAGTATACGGTTATGTCATTTGGACTAACTAATGCTCCTGCGATTTTCATGGATTACATGAATCGTATTTTCCGTCCGTACCTTGATCAGTTCGTAGTAGTCTTCATAGACGATATTCTCATCTATTCGAAGACAGAAAGAGAGCATGAAGAGCATCTAAGGACTGTATTGCAGATACTAAGGACTTGGAAGTTATATGCTAAACTATCAAAGTGCGAGTTCTGGACAGAGAAGGTGGCATTTTTGGGACATGTTATATCACAGGGAGGAATTGCAGTGGATCCTTCAAAAATTTAAGCAGTAGTGCAATGGGAACCACCTACGACCGTTACAGAAGTTTGGAGTTTTCTCGAACTTGCTGGATATTACCGGAGGTTTATTAAAGGGTTTTCACAGATAGCCTTACCTCTGACTTACCTTACATGAAAGGAAGTTCCATTCGTTTGGACGGCTGAGTGTGATAGAAGTTTCAAGATGCTTCAGGAGAAGTTAACAACTGCACTTGTATTAGTACTACCCGACCCGCAGAAACCTTTTGAAGTATACTGTGACGCCTCTCATAAAGGACTTGGATGTGTGCTGATGCAAGACAAAAATGTGGTGGCTTATGCTTCCCGGCAGCTGAGACCTCATGAACGAAATTATCCGACGCATGACTTGGAATTGGCTGCAGTAGTGTTTGCTCTGAAGATCTGGAGACACTATTTGTATGGCGCTCAACTAGAAGTTTTCTTTGACCACAAAAGTTTAAAGTATATCTTTGACCAGAAGGATCTTAATATGTGACAGCGAAGGTGGATGGAGTTCTTCAAGGACTATGATTTTAAGTTAAGTTATCACCCAGGAAAAGCGAACGTGGTGGCAGACGCTTTGAGCAGGAAGAATTTGAATATCTCTTGGATGATGATAAAGGAAGAAAAGTTACTCGCGGAATTTGAGGACCTTAAGTTGGCTATGACTGAGACGTCAAGTGGAGTCCGTTTGGCCCAATTGCATATAACACTAGATTTTAATATTAGAATTCAGCAAGCACAAGCACAGGATTCAGAAATGATGACGATGCTGAGACGAATGAAAGTAGAGGAACCAGAAGCTGTAAGACTAGATCGTAGCAGCCTCTGGAGATACAAGAACAGAATTTGTGTGCCTAGCTCTGGAGATTTACGGCAAGGGATTCTTGTAGAAGCTCTTCAGAGTAGATTTTCTATGCATCCTGGAGTAACAAAGATGTATCAAGATTTGAAACAAATGTTCTGGTGGCCGGGCTTGAAGAAAGAGGTAACTGATTATGTCTCAAAATGTTTAACCTACCAGAAGGTGAAGGTGGAACACCAGAAACTGTCAGGAACCCTACAACCCTTAAAAATACCACAATGGAAATGGGAGCAGATTACTATGGATTTTGTCACGGGATTGCCAAGGACCTCAACAGGACACGATGCCATTTGGGTAATTGTGGACAGGTTGACAAAATCAGCGCACTTCCTTCCGATTCGAGTTGACTATACATTAGAAAGGCTGGCACGGATATATATTCAGGAAATCGTACGATTGCACGGAATACCTTCATCAATTGTTTCAGATCGAGATCCGAGGTTTACTTCCAAATTCTGGGGAGCTTTCCAGAAAGCATTGGGAACAGAATTACATATGAGTACAGCATACCAACCTCAGACAGATGGACAATCAGAGCGGACAATCCAGACATTAGAAGACATGCTAAGATCTTGTGTGATGGATAACCAAGGCAGTTGGGATAGGTATTTGCCATTGGTCGAGTTCGTCTACAATAACAGTTACCAACAAAGTATCGGGATGGCACTATATGAAGCTCTCTACGGAAGGAGATGTCAGACACCATTGTGTTGGAATGACGATGGAGAAGCTAGTGTCTTAGGTCCAGACTTAGTGCAAGAAACTACTGAGAAGATAAAGGAGATCCGCCAGAAGATCCAGACAGCACAGAGCCGTCAAAAGAGATATGCCGATAATAGACGTAGACCCTTAGAGTTTAGTGAGGGAGACCATGTTTTTCTTAAAGTAACCCCGACTACTGGAATAGGTAGAGCCCTTAAGACTAAAAAGCTTAACCCTCGATATATAGGACCTTTCCAAATACTTAAAAGAATCGGTCTAGTAGCTTATCAAGTAGCCCTTCCTCCATATCTATCAAGCCTTCATGATGTTTTTCATGTCTCGCAACTTAAGAAATATATTCCCGACGAGAGTCACATTTTACAACCAGAGACAGTACAGTTACGAAACGATTTGACATATCAAGCATCACCAACTCATATCGTAGAAAGAAGTGATAAGCAGCTGAGAGGCAAGACTGTTTGCTTAGTCAAAGTAGCTTGGGGACAAAAAGGAGAAGAACACACTTGGGAACTGGAAGATAAGATGAAAGCTGATTACCCGCATCTATTCTCAGGTAACTGAAATTTTGAGGGCAAAATTTTCTGTTAGGAGGGTAGAATGTAACAACCCCGATTTTCGAGTACGTGAGATCTTTTCTGAAAGTACGAATTTCTCTGGAAGATCAGTAAGGGAAAAACATTTGATATATCATCAAGTATCTCAATCCTCATTGTCATTATGTCATCTTTAAGTTAGAACCTTTTCCGAGACAAGCCCGATAACGCGGTCGCGAAGAACCTAGTTTTTGAACTGTATCGGTTAGGAGTTTTGATTCGGTTTTTCGTAAATAGTCTTAGTTTGACAAACCGGACCCGATTTATGAGAGAAGAGAGATAATAGGATGATATTATCATTATATTAGTATTAGAATCTTCTTGAATGATATTATAAGGTTACCTGATCAGTTTTAGTTAAAAACAGAAAAACCGGTTTAACCGGGTTCACAATTTACTGGTGCAGCTTAGCAACAGCACTCTCTAATGACTTTAGCAATGCTAAGGCCTCATTATTCATGTATTATTCTCATAATAAATATGTTACTAGTGTCATTTATGCTAGTAGCTCAGAAAATAATTTTTAGAGATGTTTTTGCAAGTGTTCCGATACATCTAGTTTTAGTAGTTATACACCTGAGATATTTTAATATTATTTTAATCCACCTCCAACCCAACCAATCAAAACTCACCCTACACCCCCAAAACCCCCAAGGCTGGCTCATTTTCAATTTGTGGCCGAAAATAGGTAGAGAAAAAAGAGAGAAAAGTTCTTAGTTCCAAATCTTCAAAGCTTGATTTCTGCTGAACTAAAACTCAAATCAAAATTCCAATCCGACCAAAATGATCCTCTCTTCTTTCTCTACATGATCATATGACTTATCAAGGCTGGGATCAAGGTGAGTTGGCTGCACCATCTCTCTTTTGATTCGGTTTCAAGGAAACATGCTTAAATATGTGTTTTCTTGATGTGATTTAGGAGGAAAAAGTGCTTAAGGACCACCTGAAAGTTTAATCGAATTAGGAGCAGCAAAACCAGGTAGGGTGTCACGAAATTAATCTTGATTATTTGTGTTTGAGTTGTGTGAAT